>NC_090908.1:1689157-1988635 GCF_040956055.1 Brachionichthys hirsutus
GTGTCTCACAGATAATCTTCACGGCTATACTTAGAATTTCCAACCCTACCAGTTGCTGCAACCAATGAACCGTAAAAGTCTATTACCGTTGGATTACTATGCTGATTTGCAACCCCCCCCCAAAAAACTTTATTTGAGTCACAATGCAGCTCAGTGTTTTATTGACTGCTTTGTGAAGTGTAATTAAACTGTGGCCGACTCAACCCTACACACGCTTACCCGACAATAATAATGTGGCAAAAACTGCAATACATGAACCCAATGGACAATCGGCATGCAGTAAGGCTAAACAAATTAAAGTACTGATTACCTAGTTAGAATTCTGCACTACAGCAGGACATTATTTCTTGTAGGGTGGAATGTTAAGCGCAGCGGAAGAAAGGAGAAAATAGTTCCAGGCCTCATTTATGGGCTGAAAACGATTCAAAACAAACAAAAGTATCATTAAAATGAATAGTTTGTTCACTTATCCGTAAACGCTTTGACATTTGTTGAAACAGATCTCAGTCATGTGTTATGTTCTGCGATCTATACAGCATTTGATATAAATCTTCTTGCTTGTATATGGTGCATTCAGTCAGAACACCCCCTGCCTGAAAGGCTCTGCATGCGTTTGCTGTTTCTCTGGCATATTTTATAGTATATTTTCTGTTTGTTGAACTTCTGCTGGGAATTATGCAATCGCCCAAAACTTTGTGCATTCATTCTAATATAACAAAGGTGTGCACGGACTAAACCCAACAGGTAGAGCAGGAGAGTGAGGAGATGCTCCTCCAAACGCCCACTCATTCCTGTGGTGGAAACCCACTGGGTGGGCATTTGTCAGTGGGGCTATTTTAGGTCATTAGCTGCACGAAGGAACAACCTTGTGAGATTCCTTTCAGCCACGCAGAATGATTCTTTATTGAGGGTTTGATGTCATACATTGAAGCATTTAGAGTGTTTTTAAGAGCACTGCAGAAACTGTGCTGTGAAGAATATCACACACAGTTGCACTGTGAAACAGTAAGTCAGACATTCCAGCTCCTTGCATGGCTGGCTTGGCGAAGCATCTCGGTGCTTCTATGCACCGCGTTTATGCAAGGGGCAATTAACTCACACCACATCCAGACGTGGCGCCGGCTTCACCCGGAAGAGCTAAGTCACATTAAACACTCTCAATAAAAGCTCGATGAGAGGTGAAACTTACAGCCAAAAGGTTAAAGCTCTGCACAAGGTTTGACATTCTTACCTTTGCTGTTATCCTCCCCGCATCGAGCAGCTTAACAGTGTGGAGGCCTGCTGTGTTTGAAAAGCTCAAGGTTAGTGCCTGGATGACGCCTAATAGGGCCATTCTATTCAGCATCTACCATTTTCATCAGACAGATATTTCTTACAATACCAAACTGTGTATCGATTTCTTTTTTTAAAACCTGTCCATCGATCTGAAAGGGTGGGCCGGCTCCTCCACTCTGTCGAGCAATCCCGCTCTCTCTTAGATTTAATGTTAAACGTTCTTTTTATTTGTGACGGCAAACAAAGCACTTAAAGCGTGAAAAGTTTGAGGCTCAGGACGTTTCGCCGTGCGACAGAGCGCATTAGCTTCCCACTTTGTGCAGACATTGGCCCACTTTGTCACTTAAAAGGCGTGCAGGGGGCTATTTTTGCCCAACTCAAAGCGAGGAAAGTGTGTCATGACCCAGTAACACACAGTGAAACCTGTGTGAAGTCCTGCCTGAACGCTCCCTCATGCTACGTCCTCTCTTGGCTCTGAACATTAATCGTGATTGACAGACGTGCATGTATCTGAACTCCTCCCAAAGGAGAATGCCATAAGTGACACCTTTTTAACAGGCACTCAAAATAAAATGGCTCTGTGTGTCGTGTGGAATCTTTCTGTCAGACAGGGTCAATGAAAGGGGCGTTAATTCCTGTGGGTCTGAATGAAAACTCAACGGTGTAATAGGACAGGATTGTGTAAAAACCTCACAGACCGCCCTGTCAAGTCCGTCTGCTGAAAACAAGGGAGAATATATTGTAAAAATGCAAATGCTTCACCAAAGATCTTACATTAAATACAAATCTAGCAAATCCTGAGCAAATAGTAAAAACATAAATATTCCCATGTCAGTGTATCCTGATTTAAAAAGTTAAATAATCAGTTTATTAATCCTATTTCTTAGAAATGAGGCAATAAGAGCGACAGTTAAAGTTAGAAGTATTGGAGACAAGGTCAATGAGGACAGACTTTAATGGTTTGGACGTGTCCAGAGGAGAGACGGGGACTATATCGTTAGAAGGATGCTGAGGATGGAACTGCCAGGGAACAGGGCTAGAGGTCGACCCAGGAGAAGATACATGGACGTAGTGAGGGAGGACATGAGAGTGGCTGGTGTTGGGGAGGACGATGCAAAGGACAGGGTGAAGTGGACATCAGTTTGTTGTGGTGACCCCTCAGGGGACAAGCATAAAGAAGAAGTATTCCACCTTCTCTCCATTTGATTTCACAGGGTTTTCACAGCTCTTCCTTTACAAGAGTTCTTTTTAAGTGTAATTTTGTTTTTGACTTAACGTCAACAAAACTTTAAGGAAAGCTCAGCAATAGTAAGCTACAAAAAAAAAGAAATAAAGGTTATATAGGATCCTGCTGATTCATATAATACAATCTTAATGTATGAAAGAGAGAGCATGATAAATATTCCCAACAATGAATGCTGAGTACTTCCTAACGCCTTTAATTAAAATGCCTGCCAATGCTAATGAATGATTGTGTATGTTATATAAAGTGATTTTCAAAGTAGCTGCTCTGTAACACTAAATTCAAAGGCGTCAAATTTACTTTATCTAATTGGGTATCTGTTTATGTGCTTTTCTGTTTTTTTATTTTATTTTATTTTAAAACTAATATGCAAATAAACCTGGAAGACGCATTTTAATATTCTGGCCCTGAAGGCATGCTAGCTGTGTTCAATGACATCTCTCACTTCAAATGGAAACTACACGCCCTCTCAATGCTGCTCATGGACGGCGTCTGCTGCCGTTTACCCGCCACCGGTTCGCAGCCGAGTGGAACCGTCTCCCACACCGTTTGGTGGAGGTGGAAGACGGGCTCTTAATCGGCTGTGTTATTGAATCATTGAATTAAAAGCTTAAGTACTCAGGGTGAGCATGTCAATTCTCCACAACTGAATGGTACACCACTCATTCCATTTTCATCTGAATAGATCATTTGTGTATGTAAAATGTAGAAGAATTGAGGTGTTACACAGATCGCTTTCATTGTCTGTAATTCCCTTTCACTGTGACTGTAATCATTCTGAGAGACAAGCCACATTCATCCGACAACGCATGCTCGTCCTTAATCTGCATTCAGCTCTCCTCAACAACATGGCACTTTTTCTTACCGTGCTGCGTCACTATAGTGCAGCCTTCATTAAGACAGTTTCCTTTAAAATGAATTTTGCATCATAATGGCAGAAGCGGATGTTTAACCTGCTTCACAGAGCTGTGATGTAAAACAATGATAAAGCTCTCAGAAATCGGAGGAGTAAGTGTAGCAGCAAAATGCTTCAACCCTCTTCTACTTGACATTCCGCTCACCTGTCTTCATCTCCCGCGTTCTGAAACCCCGGGACTGATAGGCTACAGATAAAATGATGTGATGTTCCTGTCTGTATTTCAATGGGATGAGCTGCTGTGACCCACGCAATCTCCCTCGCAAAGAGTATTTCAACTTATGCAGATGAGCTCATCAGAGCTGCCTGCTGAGATGAGACATCTAGGTCTGGAATTGTGTCAATACCAGCACCAAAACAAATGCAAATCAAAATCCAAATTAATGTGTTTTCCCTGAGGAGAAACTGAGTCGTACTTATAGTCAGCGCTCAGTAGATGACAGGATTCTGTTATCCCGAGCTCATGAAAAACAAGCCATTCTGAAACTGCACACTGAGCCGGGGTGCAAAAGTCAGCGTCTCCAGATGGAGAAACTAAACTAAGTGAAAAAAAAATAAGAAAAGAAAAATGGGAGGCTTTTTGTGTGATTGTTTTACAGATGAAAACATTTCATAAATATATATATTCTTATATTCTGTATAGATTCTGTCAAGCAGTTTTGGAGGATGCGCTCTGAGCTTTCTAAATAATGTTACCCAGGGCAACATCCTCGCCGCTGACTTTAATGCCCCCCCCCAAAAAAAAAATGTTTGGGAAGAAATTAACAGCGCGGTTCATGCTGTTTGAAAAATTCAGTGACCTTTCATCACTACACCTACCATTCATTAAAAATGAAATACTGAGCAGTGAATGGAAACAGCATTGAAAAACATCTTCTGACCTTTAACACGCTATTTGTTCAGTCCTGCTGCAATGACATCCCCCCCCCCCCCCCCCCCCCCCGGAAATGGAGCATTAAAATGTAATTCTATCTAATCTAAGAAAGCATTACAAAAAGTCTTTGCTCAAAACTGACAAAGGCAAAGGAATTGATGACACTCTCTCTTTTTTTTGTTAGACTCATTCTTGTAATTTGTGAGACGCAGTCTTCAATAAACGTTTAATGAAAAGTAGACAATGACATTATGGCAGGTCTACAAATGATTATCATTGCTGTTGTTTTTACAGTCATTATACTATTATTGGCAGCAGGGGGCCGCCCACCTCGTGCCCGTTTCTGTCTATTTAAGTGTTTCTCCTCTTCCACCTGCTTGCTCGTGGGGAAAACGTCGGGTTTCTGTTCTGCTAAAAGAGAGAACGGTTCAGCTTTGCTCTTTCAGAAAGTGCTGTGAGATAACATTTGTTGATACTTGGCAGCATATAAATAAAATGTAAAACATGAATTGAGCTGAGGAAGTCAAGCAATCTTCTTACCAAATACACAGTGCTCACTTTTATTTGAGTTTTTAAGTATAAATAGGTGTGTAGAATCTAAACTACTGCGGATAGCGTGCTGGCAAACAGTGTGCAGCTACAGTTGGCAAGTCTCGAAAGCCTTTTTTTAAATTATCACTAACACATTCTAAGCACCTTGTAAACATAAAGCACTTTCTCACATAAAAACATCTTCAGAATGTGTCACCAGTCAAAAAATAATTGCCTTCCATGTGCACAGTGTATACAAATTTAATAAAATACACAACAAGTACAGTAGGCCACATTCACGTGTAAACTTATCTTATTTTCACACAAAATGCAGAAGACAACAATAAAATTACAAATACATTCTTAAAAAAATGTAATTATTGGAACCTTGAATGGTTTTATGAAAAGGGATGTCCCCTGTTGCACCACCAGTAACAGTTCATAAGACACTTTTACTTTTGAATGTAACTGATATGTATTCCGGTTGCCTGTGATGTTCAAAGAGATGTTCCCTAAACACTAAATGGAGACAGAAAGCGTCACCGTACAAAAGCAGACAGGACTCAATAGCGTAACAGTAGCAATTTGTTCAACAGCCTCACAAAATCGGAGCTCGAAAATGTGTAAAATACAGACATCTAAATTGACAGGTACAGTACACCGTGAAAACACTTGCAGTCAGGTAAGCACTGATGTCGCCCCCAAACCTTCACAGCAGTCAAGGACACATATTTCACTGAAACACAACAGGTCACAAACTCATAAAAAACACACACACACACACAAAGCAGATGGTTTTTGGTTATACAATGCACGTCTGGACACCACTGCCGGTACAAATTAATCGCCTCCCGGTTAATCTGTGATGTCATCTTCAAAGACTGGGCAGGTGAGAGCAAACAGGATCAGCTTACTTGTCAGTTACCAGAGTCCAGAGGGTCCAGAGCGTAATCGGACCCCCCACACTCCTGGCTGATGACAGAGCTGTGAATGAGACTGCTTGACATGGACTTGGGTCTGAGCTCACAGGTCACGTAGGAGGGCTCCTCCATTTCAGTGTGCAGCGGGGAGCACTGGCCATCTGGAGGTCCATAGGCACTGATGTCGGAACCACCTTCCCTCGCCTCCGTGGACTCTTGGTTGGCCAGATCCAGGGGTGCACTGCTCTTGGTGGGACTGCTGGATGCAGCCGGACTCTCCTGTAGCGGTGGGCTTAGTGCATGCTGTGATTTTAAGTAAGGTTTGACATTGGCCACGAGGATTGTACTGTCCCGCTGTTCCTTTCCGAAAGTGCTGAGGGTTTTTCTGCTGCTGCAGCTGATGGTGCCATAAATCTCTGTCTCTACCATGGCATCCATTCCCACCGGGATGAAAAGGTTGGTGCGATTATCGGCACTGTCTGCTTGGCTTCCTACCCGTAACTTTGGCATCCAGCATCTGTCAGAATGTCCCAGTGCACGACATTCATCTGTGCAGTGGACCGATTTGTCTTGCTCTGCAAAAAACAGTCACACATTTGTTATTAGGCCTCGCTGGGGCGAGAACAAACAGCCTAGAAGAAAATGTTGAAGACATTATGAAGAATGAGCAACACTAATAAAACACTATAACAACCATAACTCGCGGTATTCTTAAATTCTACCATATTATAATAACTAAAACACGTTTCCTGATTAACTGTTCGTTGTTATGGATATAATAAGAAGCAGCCTGTTGCAACACTTATGAGGACATTCAAATGTAGTAATGCTGTTTTGATTTAATAAGGTTCATGCTTTTCTACTCAAGAAATCACCAAAAGTACAATTTTAAAATAATGTCACATGAAAATAAACACGTTAATTTTCTCAAATCTTATGGTGGATGTAGCAAATGAGTGACGCGTCCTACTCATGAAAACCATTTCCCTCTGCTGCTCTCAACAACTTGTGTAGGTGTTTCCTGGAAAACATCATCTGGTGCAGAGGAAGCGATGTGTTTTCATTTACATTTCCAGCAGCCGTTTGAGTTCAATTCACAGAAAAACAACTGTGAAATTTGCATGAGGTTGTGCAACGTTCATCATTTTTAGATCAGAGGATTGCTCATGTTTAGGCTGTAATAATGAAAAAAGTACAATTTAGGACATTTTAATTCAATGTGCATTCGCAATTTGGAAATATTAACTGAGACTTGAAGCACAAATACTCTGGTAATTGTTCTAATTACTTTGATGTGTTCTCAGCAGTTCATTTGCATTTCCCTCCCATTTTTCTTTTCGCTCGGGTTTAGCACATTTATATAGAGGCTTGTCCTTGCTCCAGGAAGACCTTGTAAATACTTGTTAACAGTTTATTCATGCAGAATCCAAACTTTTGGGAATGTGTAAAGTGAAGTTTATTCCACTTATTGGCCTCTTTATAAAAAGAAAAGCATTGGCAAGAATAGCAAACACCTATGAGCCTTTACATTCAAACAATGTAAGTATTACCTCAAATATTTGATTGATTATTGACTATTAAGGTATAATTTTCTAATTGAGAGGAGGCGATTTAAGACATTTGAGGAGGGAGGAAAGGATGCAACCTTCTTTTCGTGTCAAAGTGTTCTTGATTGTCCCTGATTATACTGCACTGATCAGCTATCTCGTCCCTCTGTGAAAAAAGCTCCTCAATCGTATCAAAAACCATCAGTAGAAGGAGACGAACTGTGAATGAGGAACTTATCTCATTTTCAATCCTGGCCCTAATAAGGATTAGAATATGGAGTGTGGAAAGCTGTAAAGGATGGGGCTCCTCCTGAAAGAGGTGGTTGGATCCTCTAGTTCACAGGCAACAGAACCTCCCTCACATACCAGCGTCGACCAGTGTGCAAACCCAAGGGAGGGGGGGCAAGAGAAAAGACAACATCTCTGCGCCACAACCCACAAGAGATGAGAAACAGCCTCACGTGTCAGACAACAAGCTCATTTGAAAGAGCACAGACCTCCACTATCAATTAGGCTACTGCTGCTCAAGTCCATGAACACCCACACAAACACACGCGGTCCAACAAACACACAGCTGTACACGTGCACAAACATGCACCCTTATAGGAAAAATTTAACTGTTAATTATTCTCTGACTGGATGGAGATTTAGCGCATTTAATTGGACTGTTAATGGTACACTGCAGCAATTTTAGCGACTCCATAAAGAACGCTTAGTCTGAAAGATAACTTTGTACAATTTAGCAAATATGTCCTTTATAGGCTGCAGTTATTTCTTTGGGACATTGTGTGTTTTTTTGTGGGCAGTCATTTAAGGATGATGGTCGTCATTTTGCATCATTTAACTGTAGCAGAACTGTCGTGTTTTTGCTCTCTGGATTGTCTGAGAAAGACTTCACGAGGTGAATTGCTGCATATATTCACACCTTTTTTTTTGAGGGGGGGGGATTGCATTTCCAGCATGGAGAACCTCTCCGTTTCAACAGTTGAACCCAACAAAAGACTCTATCCACCTGCTTTGTTTTCACAGGGCTCATAAATGGGGATTTCCTGCTTTCCCTCTGAAAGTAAGGAAGTAAGGAAGCATGTAAGAAGCGAGCAATCTCACTTCCTTCTCACAAGAATCGCACAAGTGCTGTACTGATGAGAATCAGGGCAAATGGAGGCGCACAGATATTTGGAGTGAAGCGAACATTAATTTTCCTGGAAGCTGGTGTTCAGCTGGGCGGTGTCAGATTGATGTGGGAGGACAGTTTGCTGAAAGTTTGAAAGAGAGGTGGATGATATTAAACTTCATGCTTAACTTTGGCCAGTGTTGCTATCTTATAATATTTGTAACAAATTGTATAGAGGCACACAGAATGGGAATTTTGCCAGGGAATGTGAAGTCTCAGTAAAGTCAAGGAATGGGCTTTCACCAATAACCACCTCCATCCATCGGTACCTCCATCAATGAATGACTGGAATATTCTTATTCCAGATTCCCCCAAAGAAAAACCAATTCTGAGGGCCATGAAATTGCTTTTTCATTTTTGTTTGGATTAAAAAAAAAATGTAATGCAAGGGAAAACATAATTTCATTATTGAATGCAATCAATGCTCTTATCATAACAATGCTTTTATCTGGTCAAACAAAGGACACTGAAATTAAATGATCGTGCCAATACGTTAGTACTGAAGTAAAATAAATTAATTCTAAACAAAAAATAGACAAAAGAGTGTCAAGCCAAGTCAGGTTACCAGAGAAACATTTGATTCTATAGTGGTAGAGGTGTTTTTACTAAGTAATGTGCTGTATCCTGAGTCGATCAGTATTGATGGTGCATCATATCCGACATCTGCTCAACTACAAGCATTTTAGTCCCTTAGAAACCTTTTTTTTTTTTTTTTTGCTGCATACTGTGATTTGTTTTTCCTTCCATTTTATATATTATGCAAATTTTCCCTGCTTCAATCAGTGCATAAACTATTCTTTGTCGGGACTAAAATGAAGAGAAAATATGCTTTAGTGTTCAATATGCATTTAAGAGCGAAAGGCAAAACGAAACGATGTCTTTGATTTGACAAAACCGTAACACAGATCATGCATGTTCTAAGTGTTATGCCTTGAAGTGTCTGCACCCGGATTCGTGTTCTGTGCCCTGTGCATTTGTGTTTCTCCTTTCTTCTAGTACTACAGAGAAAATTCTTTTTTTGAGGCATAGATATGTGAGGCCAGAACAATGGGAATAAGAAAGGGGATGCAGAGAGATGTTGAGTTCATTTCCATGGTACCTATCAGCACTACAGAGGACTGAGCCGATGATGCTGATGTAAAGGGATGTGTGTTCATGGAAGGTTCAGTAGAAATTTACTTTTTTCATTGTGCAATTTGTTCGGCTTCCAGCAGCAATTTGAGGATTTCTTCATATTTACATAACATTAAATGCGAAGCTGCGCTAAAGCTTAATGCAGTTTTCCCTGTCGTAATCAGACCTTTAGGATCGCGTTTATTTTGTTTGTGCTACACAGTGAGACAAAAAAAAGAAGCTGTAACTACATGCAATACTTTAGGTGGAAACATTTATCACAATACAGTAAGTAGTTTTATCATTGAATAGCATTCAAAAACAAAAATGCAGAGAGAAGAGGATGAGGAAGTGAGGTGGCTTTTATCTATTGTGCCCGTCAGAGGCTTTCCCATTTCCATTTTCTGTTCCGGCACTGAATACTGTTTTGTCGTATAATAGCTCTAAAAATTATACACAATAGCCTCATATAGTTCACTGCATTTACATGGCCACATAATGGACGGATGACAAATGGATCAGAGAGATGTGATCTTATTGCCAAATGTGAACAGAACAATAACATGTCCTCAGAAACAAAGACATTGCCTACCCATTATAAATAGAATCAGAGCAAGCCTAGCAGCATACCCACTGTGCATCTGTGAGAGTGAATAAATATTCAGAGTGCATGATAGTGGAGCCTGCACAGGTGCATATATTACCTGTATCAAAGCAGCCAGGAGACTAGAGAGATGGTAAAGGTAAAGACATTAAAGAAATGCTACTTAACCCACAAGCTCTTGTGATGGTGCATGTGGAAATCAAATTCTGCGGTATCTCCATTTTGGTTAGTATCGCTATCTTGTCAAAATCTGCACAACAGTGCGTTTGTTGTTCAATTAAATGCATGTGTATGTGATATACATGTGGAAGGTGGTGGTTAGAAGGGGATGGATTTCAGCACATAATGTACATTTTCCATCTCGCAGTATGCAGCTCGTGACACCGCATTCAACCAGCCAAGAGAAAAACATCAAATCTAGCCATTAGCTTTGGACAATATTCTTCACATGATCGGCGGCATTGGCAACGAAATGATATGATTGATGGCCTACTTCTTTATAACTTACGCATGAAGGCCTGTGAATTAACTCATATTTCTGTTCAGCATGCATTGCTGCCGCACATGCAAATATTCAGTCTTGCATGTACAAAACTTCATTTTCAATATACGCCAAACTTGATTAGCCTTAGATCTTGGGCTGAATCCGATTCAGAAATGCGCTGCAAAAAAGAAATTGTAACTGAATTTACACCTCCCACAGAGCCGTGTTTGGTCTGCCATAATTCCTCATAGCACACACGCTCACACAAACAAACACACTCACACATACACACTAAAGTGAGACAGATAGAGAGAAACTCGTATATTATTCTGGCAGCCGCAAGAGTGCCTCCGTCTCTGCTCTCCTGAGCACGCTGCACACTAACAGTTCATAGCAATGTAAATGGTGTTGAAAGTACTGCATTGGGACCTGATGACCAGAGCCGCTCTATTCCAAGGCTCACATAAGGAAACGAGAAACATCACTACTTCTCTCAAGCCCCCCCCCCCATTATCTTTTATCTTACCAGTGAGAGTAGCTTTCTTATTTTCAGTTTATATTACATCCAAAAGCTAAATATAACAGTCCCTCATAGGTCAGACAGGTTTGACAGTCAACTATCTTTATACTCCTGGCAGTAGTAGGGATCGTTTCAGATTAGTAAAATAAAATACAACATTTCTATTTTCAGTTGTAAAGCAAAGCTCCTCTCACAACGATCTAACCACGGCAAACCTGATAATGACTGCGAAAAACCTTCCAAGCAAAGGGTGGCGAGCCTCTGTCATGCTGTAGCAGAAATACCTGTCATTTCTGCAGTGCAAGTGTCGATCCTGCTTTCTTGTCTGCCGCGTTATTCCAGACATGCATGCAGTGAATCAAATAATGATGTGCATAAAAGAGACACAGACAGAGGCGTTCTTTGCCGTGCATATGAGTGTGCTTGATGGCAAAATGAGACAGAAAGTGTTTGAACATTCTACATTCAACCAATCGACTCTTTTATAATTTCAAACGACCATGTACCTTCCAATCCAGCGGCTTCATGCCATCTTTGGAACTTAGCTCAGGCTGTGTGCAGAGACTAACCTTACTTGCATCAGTAAGGGCACGGCTTTACCTCGTAAATATCCATTGCCCCCTCATTCCCTCAGGACCTCCACTTAAACCACCAAGCTGCATGAATGTTCTCAGTGCGCAAAGTATGAACAGTGTCTGGTGCAAGAGTCAGGTAGACATCTTCAGGACGAGTGTGCGTCCACTCACCCTGCTCAAAAGGCTGACCATTAACTGCCGTTGCTTTCATCTTGAGGGCCTCCCTAGCAGACGTGTCGCAGTGCGAGCCTTTATTAGTATCCTGGTCACTATCAGCCTGGTCACTATCACCATGGCCACTGTCTCGGAGGCTTGCTTGTTCTGCATCCTTAAATGTTGAGCTGCAGCAGAGAGGAAGGAGGGGGGGAGGGAGAAATAACGTTCTATTACCTATGCGTGAGCACCCCTATTTGAGAGCCGTGGTCAGCTGGCCTGATACGAGCATCAAGACCCTGAATGCAACGGCCAAGAAGCTTTGAAGAGAGCTCTTACCTTTGAACAAATGGCTGCCTGCTGCCTGCGTAATTGGGTTCTGATGGGAATTTTTCGGTCTAGAAAAGAAAGGAAAATGCTATTTTGCTTTGGCCGCGTTAAAGGTTTAATACATTTTCAACCATAGGCAGAGGGACATGTGATTCAGCCCAGTAGTGAAATTAGCCTTGTCTTTTTTTTTTTTTTTCAGATTATAATATAATTATTATTGCGCCGAAAATATGTAATTAAAAGCTACGGAGCATCTGCCAGTCTTGACGGCAGTATAAGAACAAATCTCTGTTGTTGCCATATGGGACTCTTTGGCAGTGCAAAGGAGTAGAGCATTATCCACCGTCATCAGCATCCCTGAGAATAATGTGTTTGTGTTGGTCTCACCCGCACACACCAGCAACTGGTGACAGTGCCAGGCCTTGTCATCTGTGTTATCATCTCCAAATGAGACTGCGAGTCTGCCCTAGATATTTACATCGTTTACAACAGATAATTCTGCCGTGCTAAACATCACGACAAGCCCGTGCTGTCAAATTAGCATTTCAGCTGGCTTGTGTGCACAACCCTGCAATCTTTATAGGACTAGGCTGCACCCCATTAATGGCCTTATCATGCCAACTTCAGATGCAGATGGGCAGATCTGGCGTATAATTGAGGGGAACGAAAAATGCGATTGTGAGGTTCTGCTGCCTGCATCGAGCTGTCTGTAGCACATTGGTTCGGTAATGTGATCGGACAAGCTGCTCAAACACCTGCCCGGTCCCACATTTCAGGCAGGGTTTTCGTTTCATTCTTTACCAGTTGATCTGGCAGGGCCACAACAGCCTTGTTCAAGACTCACAGTGTTTGCATGTGTAACTGAGAAGACTTTCTAATTATGCGGACCACCTGTGCCATTTTGCATGTGAAGAGTTTCAACAGAACACTTTCTGAAATGATTATGATCCAGAAAATGAAGTTACAAAAGTATAGGTTTAGTCAAATGCTATTTACAGCATATTAACACAATCATTCCAAGTTGTCATGTCATGAAGGGAATATTTCACAGTGTCATAGCAGGGAAGGATAATGTGATAATAATGATGTCTGCTTGCAGTGACAGTTTCTCTTTCACAGAAGACCATTTTTCTTGTGTCAGATTTGCATGGAAAAGCTGTGTGTGGAGATAAGCAAGAATAAAGGAGAGATAAAGAATACAGTGCAGCATCTTCTTACCTGGATCACTGACATCCTATTCGCCGCAGTGTCTGTGCTAAGCCCGGCAAAGCTGGAATGGCAAGCTGCCCTGGGGACTGTCAGGCTGTTTGGGGTGGTTTTCAGGTACATGACCTCTGACCTGGGCAGTGTGAGTGGTAGAGGACTCTGGTAGTCAAAACATATTGGTGAAGTGATGAGCGACGGGCTGCTCACCACATTCATTCGGCTTGCAGGGTCTCTCTCCTCCATTTCACTCTGCACCAGCATGATGTCACTCTTGTTGATCCTTTTCTTTTTGCCTTTCCCCACTGGAGGATTGGAGTACTCAGTCATGCGGCAGTTATAATTCCCAGTCTCCTTATCTTGATGCTTGGACTTGACAGCAATGGCAGTCATGACTGCTAAGAGCATGACAGAGATAATGCAGAGGGTAACTATGAGGGGCAGGGATACGTCCCAGTGCTGCTGTTCCCCGCCCGTGCTGGAGCCCCCTCCTGCTGGCGTCTCTGTGTTCACCTTAATGATCAGCTTAGCCACGGCAGATAAGGGGGGCTTGCCATGATCAGTTACCTTCACCACCAGTTCAACCACTGGGGCAACCTCTTCCCAAAGTGCATGGGCAATTCTGACTTCTCCTCCCACTGGATCCATCTCAAACAGGTGGTCGTCGTTGCCCTCTGTGATCTCATAGGTCAAATGGCCACTCTCTCCGTGGTCGTGGTCCAGCGCTTTCACCGTAGCCACGATGTATCCAATGCCTACATTTCTAGGCACTGGGATTTCTGCCGTATCATTGAGCAGAAGGGGTAAAATAATAACTGGGAGATTGTCGTTGACGTCAACTACATTGACCCTGACTATAGAGGTGCTCTCCATGTGAGGGGATCCTCCATCTTTAGCTTGAACTTTGAACTCAAAGGATTTTGTTTGCTCATAATTGAAAGACCTTGAGGCATATATGGCTCCATTGGTGGGATTGACAGATACGTAGGTGTAGACTGAAACATCTCCTATGTGTGACGGCAAAATAGAGTAGGACACTGTTCCATTGCGACCAACATCTGGGTCGTGGGCTAGAACCGAGCCCAAGTACTCCCCTGGGATGTTGTTCTCAGGCACCTGTAGCACATAGATCGTCTTTGCAAACCGCGGTGCATTGTCATTCTCATCCAAGATTTTCACAGTGAAAGACTTTGTGTAGTTCAAAGAAGGGATCCCATTGTCTCTCGCCACTATGGTGACATTGTACTCGTCTTTGAGTTCCCTGTCCAGAGGTCTGTCGGTGAGCAGCGTGTAAAAATTATCATTGTTTTCCTGCAGTCTGAACGGTACGTTTCCCAGCACCCTGCACTGAAGTTGACCATTTCGGCCAGAATCTTTATCTGTCACTCTAACTAGTGCTATGACAGATTCTGGAAATGCTGCTTCACTGATGGCTCCTTGTCGAACAGAAACAAAACTTATTACTGGTGAATTGTCATTTTTGTCAAGCACTTTCACAGTAATTTTACAATGGCCAGGTATCGGGTTCGGTCCAAGATCCTTGGCCTGCACATCAAATTCTATGACTGGATTCTCTTCATAGTCAATTTCTCCCTGGACCTTGATGATGCCAGAATTGGGGTCAATGGAGAACAGGTCCTGGATTCTCTCAGATGCATATCCAGTAAAGGAATAGATCACCTGTCCGTTACTTCCCTCATCTTGGTCAGTGGCATTTAAATCTATGAGTACTTTTCCAGCAGGAGAATTCTCTGGAATCTCAATCACATAAGAGGGCTTTTCAAAAACTGGGCTGTTGTCATTGGAATCAGTCACCCTGACATTTATTTGCATGGAGCCTGATCTTGGATACTCTCCGCCATCAATTGCTGTGAGGAGAAGGGTGTGATGACTCTGATCCTCCCTATCCAGTGGCCTCTGAACGACCAGCTCTGGATATATAGTCCCATCACCCCGCACTTTTAAATCCAAAGAGAACGTATTGTAATCGTCTCTCGTGACCTGGTATGTCTTTATGCCGTTCTCCCCTGAATCTGAGTCATGTGCAATAGTCAGAGGAAAGCGTGTTCCAGCAGCTGCATTTTCTGAAATATCAATATTGACATGATCTGAAGGAAAACTGGGCGAGTTGTCATTTATGTCCTGTATATCAATCTTGACCATGCATATTTCCTTGTCGTTGGCGAACACCTCCATCGAGAGTTGGCACTTTGGGTTGCGCCTGCACAACGTTTCCCTGTCAATCCTTTGTTTGGTGAAGATTAGTCCACTCTCCGGGTCAACATCAACCAGGTGTGGTGCAGAATTCTCCAGCACTCTGAAGTTGGATTTCTTCCCTCTCTCCATGATCCCATAGCCGGCATCTTTTGCTATATTTCCTATAACAGTGCCGGGTCCTTGTTCCTCTGGGACTGAGTAATTGAGATTCTTCAATGTCAGGGCTTTAACCCATAACAAAAATAAAATGGGTACAGATAGACGCATCCCTACTCGATATGTGGTAGCGGCTGAGAAAAAAAAAATCCTCCTTGACTTTCAACCTGTTGATTACGGCAAAGCTACAGGACTAAACCTAAACCGGGCATGTGGGTGACGCAGATCCCACACTAATGAGGCTTTACATCGATTGGTGAAACAGAATTGGCATTAAACTGCTATTTTGACCTCTTTCACATGCCGCTTGTCTCTGATGAACTCTTTCTGTAAACAATGACGACCGCCCGACGACACCCAATGCATGAATTAAACATCAAATTCAACATAGTGTCGGAGAAATGCTTTGTTTTCCCTCACAGGGAGACGCAATGAATAATCGATGACTATTAAGTATTAATATTCCCTACTGGATCCAAGGTGAACGCGTTTGGATCGCCGCGGTGAAGGTTAGATCGCAGCCTACAAAAAGCGCATTGCCCTCATGCGACATCTACACCTCGACTACAGAATACTGACATGCCCGTTCAGAATGCAGCACCGTCCGCTGCTGCCGTTCACAATGCGTTTACTTTTTCTTTTTTTTTCCTGTGCGGCACACTGTTGCATTTGGGTTCTGCTCATGAAGCATAAAGAGGCTGCACATGGCAAAAAAAGTCGCACAAAAGCAGCGCATAGAGCCGTTAATCCCGTCCAACCTTTTGTGTGCGCGTCATTCAAGAGCATCTGTGGCACGGCTGCGACTTTTACCCGATGATTGTCCTATAATCAGTCCAGTAATCCCATAATCCAGTCCGATCAGACCCGGTGCCTTTTCATTCTGCATTCGGACACCGCTCATCTGCGCTGTCCTCGTCAACGTTGCCAAATAAAATAAGAAAAAAATGCGACAATTGGGTGTTTCAGATAATCAAAGCAAATCGTCTTCCCTGCGCGCAGTTGTCTCCGCGTCAACTGTTGCAGCCTGCTCCCTCCGCGCTGTGATCCGGACGGGATCCGCTCGACGCCTTTATAGCAGACTCCGGCGTCTTTCTCGCTGCATTGAACATACTTTCTGATCGTCTTCCAGCAAATGAGTGAACAGTGACAGATCTTGCCTTGAGGGGGTCTCTCCAATAGGTCTGGCAAAATCGCATGAAGAAGGGCTGTTCTGGTGCTACGTGATTCATTTACTGATGTGCGCGCACAGAGCGCAGCAGCATCAGCAGCATCAGAGGGAGGACGTGGTGCTGGATGTCGCTCCTAATGCATGTGGATGTGAACCAGGGTTTATGAATACATCGATGAAGTCTGTTTGAATTGGACGTAGTGGAAGTGGATCTGAGGGAAAAGTGGAGGAGATGGGCTGCACAGTGGAGGAAAAAAAAATTAAAAGGTTATTCCCCCAGAGCAGATGTTCTCAGGACCATTGGAACTCTTTGGATATTCAGAACTAAAGATTCTTATCAATAATTGAAACAACACCACCTGTCTCCCTTATCATTAGGAGCCCGAGCAAAAAATAAAAGACAGACCGCGGTGGGTGTCGTCAGGATCATCTTTTCGAAGGACATAAGAGAATTACTCTGCTTATTTCACAGCTCAAATATCACAGCTGTTGGGATAACCTGCCTTCTGCAGCTATTACACCAGCCTTCCATCAACCTCATAGCTCAAAGATGGACTGACATTTAGTTCACTCAGAATTTCAACAACATGGCATTTGCATTTGTATTCACCGTTGACTAGATCCGAGTGATGCAGGTACCCCGTACAAGTAAATGAGGAGCCAACATAGGGCAAGAACCATGTGACCTGGTTCCTCATTTAATTGCACGTTGCCCGGGATCTAAATCAACCTTGAGTCGTCCCTGATTTTATTTCTATTGTCTGAAACGTGGCTGCCTTCCTCCTCCGGGGAGCATCAACTTGCCTGGCCAGGGTGCAGCCTGTATAAATTGGCCATTTCTGCAGGTAAGAGATAAGGGCAACAAAGAGCAAGTAATTATCATTCATTCTATGTTAAAACCCCAGGAAAGAACTGATATTGACAATTGCCTTTGCATTGTCACAGTCACACCATTTAATATGATCTTAGCTCCAAATGACAAGGTGGTCATATTCATAATAAATAGTGTGGCTTCAACGACGTTGTCGGTGATAACATTTCCTAATGAGAGCCCCAGGATGAACCGGGATTGCTGCTGATTTCCTTGCCACTAAATACACTGGTTGCTTCACAGCAAACTAATTTAGCTTGAAAGAATATTCTTATATTGGCGTGAAAGCCTAAATGTAATACACGCAAAAGTTAAAAAGACAAATATACGCATGCGGTATCTCGTCATCTGTTGTCTGCGACTCACTTACAACCCGGAATGATTAGAGGTGAGATTAAGTTGTTTATCATTCTGTTTTTGCGCTGTCTGTTTATGGTTGCACCACACCTCAAGCAGCCCACTGGAATACTGATGGCGGTGGGGAGGGACGATCATCAAACACAACTCCCTGCCTTTTGTCAGAGGAGAAGCACGAGGGAAAGGCTTCTGTTTGAAAAACATTCAGTATTAGATGCTGAGTAAATGCGTTCATTTCACACATTTAACAAGACTTGCGAGGTTTGTAGTTGACACAATATAAATATGATTGTCAAAACACATTCAAACTGCTGCTGTTTGCTCTGGAGCAAGATGCCAAGGCCAGCAAGCCAAGTGTTGCTAGAGCCAGCCTGCAAAAAGCTGAGGTTAACAGACAGGCGAGCCCTAAGTTGGGCCTCTGACCGTCCGGCGTCATCAGAGAACCGCAGACGCCTACTGCTGGGCAGTTTAAGAGGCTGGCATAGTCAGGATGCAGATGCTGCCGCGTTTAAGTTGTAATCCAGTGGGATATCTTAGCCTTAGAATTAGATTGAGGTATACGGACACATTCGTGCTTGAAACATGAAGAGAGCTGGTCGTGACTCTGTGCTCGTGTCAGACACGTAGCCGAAGCACCGTGTCAGAAGCAACCGTCTCTGCATATGATCTCCCTCAGCTGCCTGTGGGAGGTTTAGAGTCAAGTCCAGATCACAGGGTGGTACAGCTGGGGTCCTAACAGAAGCCCTAGACCTTCAGGCACCCCTCAAAAATCAAACGATCAGAACTGAAAGTCTGATATGAAATGAATCTTTCTAGCACCCAACGAACGGAGTTGCAGCTGGCGGTTGGTAAGATGGTTTAATATATCCCAGGCCTGCTACGAGTGTCGGTCTGTTGAGGATGCGCCTTTTAACAGGTTTATGCAAATATGCAGCCAGAAACTCTCATATTACCTGCTCATAAATCAGTCAAGAAAACATTTCTGTGATCCAAACAAAAACACTTTAGTGTTATAAAACCAACCAGATACTCTCTGGAACAGAATTCACAGTCAGACCGCATCTAAATATTTGCAACTGTTCTCATGAATATAATTTTGAGAAAGAAAACAAACAGCATAACGTGTGATGCAGGTTAATTCCTTGAGTTTCTGCACTGACGATAAATGAAAGGAAGGCTCTGAACATGCAGTGATGTTTGCCAGAAGGCAACGTTCAATGCTTTAAAGCAAGCCAACATTCCAGTGAGTCAAACGTGTCAAATCGTTATTGTTTGACTCTGTGGCTCTGGATTTTATTTAGTCGGAGAAGTAAACACATCACAAAAAAAATCAACAGTTGAAGTCAGCAGTTCTTATCGTCCACTTGCTACAAAAAAAAAAACGAGGACACGTCCGAACACGTGTGCTTGTACACGTTTCAGCCGATCCATACTGTTTACCATTTAATCAAGTATCCTTTATTAAGGAATGTGGATTCGTATCACAAATTATTCACAGAATCGTAAATACCATTACCTGGAAAGGCTACACTATTGCTGTTGTCAGGAAGAATCACGCTCACGGAAATACATTGATTATTCATCTGAGTAATGGGCTTGTGTCCTAACTTGTTAAGCTAAGCTACATTTTAGCGTCTATCTTCACACACACAGTTGCTGCACAAGAGCATTTTCTGTCCTGCACAATATCAGTGTCATATAATATATATTTTTTAATCCAAGACACGAAAGAGAATGATCAGGAGTCAGTGGGCTGCTGAGGAAAGACGACAGCGGTTACAATATGGTACTTGAGTCACATGACGACGACCGAACCAACATCATGACAGCTGAGATACTCCAAGTGCTGATGAATGCGACTGAAAGCTCTCTAACGGAGCTGTAAGTGGATGTGGAGTTATTATTTTGTCAAAGTCCTCAAATGTTTGAGGACGGCTAAGGAGGGCTTTTCTTTCTTTCTTTCTTTTTTTTTTTAAAGCTGCAAAGTGACATTTTCTTCCTCATCGCTTTTATGTGGCATCATCATCATCATCACAGCTTGTGTTGATCTGATATTTTTAGATATCTGATTGGGTTTGAGTTAAGTAAATATGAATTTCAGTTCCTGGTATAATGTTGAAACTTTGGGAAGATCTGTGTCTCTCTGGAGCCTCTCCTTTAGGACTTTGTCTTTAGTGTAAATATTCTGTTTTACACATATAGGAAGCAAAGCTTTAAAAATACATGTATACATTTTATACATGTTTTCATGTTTTAATTCTCTGAAGCAGAGAGTTTGATTCATGACACAAACGATCCACATATTATCCAGAGCCACCATCGCTGTTTCCCTGAGCTGAATGCAGCACGCTGTTGCACGAAGGTTGTGGCAGATGCCTCGTTCTAACAGCTTGCTCAAGTGCCCCACATACAATGTGAGGGAGTTGCTGGTTACTCTGCTCTTAGTGCTGGCACCGATGCAGCACGTCAGAAATAAAAACACCTCCAAGGTGCTGAAGAGTTGGAGAGAGGCAAAAGTGAATGCAATTTCAACTGGGAAATAATGGAGGTTGCGGCGTTCGCTGTTGTTATGCTGGCCACGGAAATGACTTGGCTGATTTTGGAATCAATCATACCTCCGTGGCACTGAAATGTTAATGTTTGGTTGTTTTTAGCATTTTTAATAACAGCGTTAACATCAAACCTAGCCATCCGTCGCACCGGAAGGAATGAAGTGCAGTTATCTGCTGCCGCGTCGGATGCTATCAGCTGGCTGAAGCAATTATATTTAAAATGTGATGGTTGTTTTTAAGTTTGCGCCGTACTTCTCTCGCCTTCTTGTTGTGACGCGTGAAGGCAAGGTCAAAATGGAGTCCTCTATCCTCTGATATCACCTGCCAGTCCAGGCAAGTGATATGTTCACTCAAGGTGACACTACTTTGGTGTCTGTGCTCAGCGTGCCACTTCACCTTTCATTTCCTGTGAGCTAAAATTCACAACTTATCCTTTGACAGGAGGAGAAAACATCTCTAATATGACCCAGGCAGTGATCTTCCTGAATAAACAAAAGAAAGCCTTTCTCAGCCTCAGCAAACCCTGACAGGCTCAAAGAAAACAACGCTAAAAGCCTCTTTTTCATTTTCAGATATTAGATGAGTCAGAATCCTTTGAAAATGCCTTTCCAAATTTCAAAAACTAAAATTGTGAATTATGCGGGATTACTGTAAAAAACGAGAGGCATTAGACAAATAGTGGCTGCATAATTAGATGGGGGAAAATGATAATAGATTGCTACAATAGCAGTGGTTTAGGAGATCTCATGACATTTCCTTATTCATTCTGCAGCAGCACTTGATCACAGGCAGGGAGAGTTATTTAGTATGCAACGGATCAATCACCATCCACAAAAAAGTCATTTAAATTAACTTCTCTGGCTGATAGCTATCCTGCAAAGTGGCCGACTGAGGCAAAGAACTATCAGAAAATTAAAAAGGACATAACATTTATCTGTGCGAATGTGAAATAGGAATGGAGCAAAACTGAGCAAAGCTCTGGCCAAGCAGACATTTAAAGATGTTCTCTAACAGATTGCTTATTTTGGATTTGTGTGTGTGTGTGTGTCTTTGGATGTGTTTCTTTAAACAAATTCTAACAACGAGGACCAGACTTTCCTTCCATGCTGGACTCATCGTTCTTGTTAAGTATCTTTGTGTTGATGATTTGGCCGCGACTCATGGCGATCGCACCCAAAGACAGAACCGACACATATTTGACACAACATCTTTAAAACTCATAATAGTTGTGTTAATCTTTCAATGTCACACCACCAAACAAATTAATTCTTATTAAGAACCGATGGTAGAAGGAACCTACACTGAGCGCAGCTCAGAGGAGCCCAAAGTGAATGTCTGAGTCGCACTACATAAAAATATTCCAATGGCCATGCACTGCATGTCTAATTGCGGATGAATCATCAAATTAAAATGTCAGGAAGGACTGTAGAAGCAGCGGCTGCATACTTAGTGTTTAAATTTATGTTAGCAATTATGCTACCCTAAAAGAAGGTGTAATTTGTGCTGCCGCATTCCAAGAGCAACCGCAGGTTATTAGCTTTTGACAATTCTCAGTCATGTAAATGCCAGGAAGGAAGCCAGCATGCCACCTAGTGGGAAGTGAATAACGCGAGTAGCTCACCACCAATTACTATTAGGCTGTACTGTCAAGTGACGGGAAACTAATTCATAAATACTGCAGCAACATGAAAGAGGAGGGAAACCATCCACAGAAGAAAAACAAACTGTCAGTCCCGTGCAGCTAGAGGAGCATCAGTGGAGTCGTTCCAATGAGTTCAAGGTTACCGCTGAACCTCGAATAACTTCAGGGAACCAGAGAAACCAAACATTGTTTGCTAATTACATAAGCAAGCCATTTAGAGCGACTGATGCAGCATATTATTCTGTTCTGGGTTTCGTTTCTCTCCCTCTGTGACTGTCTGGCTTTATTTCTCTTCCATGTAGCAGCGAGAAACACAAAGGCTGAGTTTCCTTCGGCAGCTGTCGTCGTCATGACGGCCCACAGTGACACTCAGCAGTAAAGCACAATCAACTGGTGAACAACTGGCACGGCTGTATCATCAGCAGCTCAGGAACAAAGCGCTACGTGCGAGCTGACACTCTTCAGGCAGAAAACTGAAGGCACCGCCGTCACTGTTTAAGACAGAGGTCAAGCAGTCTGGTTCAGGGGGGTGGGAGAGCTGCGCTGACGCCACGGGTGCATATATGCAGTAATAAACATAATGAATGTCCTCACGGTCGCCGTTGGAGGTGGAACATGGTGTTATTGGAGATCTGTATATGGATGTGTGCAACAAAGAGGCTTAAAAGGAGATCTTTGGTGTTAATTGATATTTTCTGTTGGCCCCTCTGTCACTGAGGGAACATTCAGAATGCTCTGTTCGCCCAGGCAGCCACTGATACTCGCCGTTTGTGAAGATGCTTAAAAACAGCTCGCCCTGAGTACAGCACATACCCAACCAGAATGTCACTGTTTGCTGCACAGTGTTGTAAATACGCTCAACAGGAATATGAATGAGTTATCTCCTGTGTTTCTATGGAATCATGAATGTGATTTACAGCAAAGGCAAAAACCGGCATGTTCATTTGTTTTTATACTGTGTGGGGGTTTTATTTCTCGGTTCCGTTTAAAATGAAGATAAAAGCGCAGCGTATGGGATTCATGACATTGAATGTCTCATAGATGTGCTTCAAATGCAAATGAGTGCTCGATACTCTGATTGCACGAGCCCCTCCGACTGCGCTCATCCTTTCTTTGGTCACCAGTCTTGAATGCAACATGTCCTTAACCCTCCAGATGATACCTGGACTGCAAATTTAAAAACATCAGCAGCCCTTAAACAACATGATGCTGCCGAGCGCGTCATTGGAAGCGTAATGAAAGGACACAATCCTTGACACACTGACACAAAACTGAGATCTGGAAATAGCAGAGCAAGAATGCATGAATTCCTCCCTCCTTTTGGGAAAGATTTTAAATTTTCTAATGAACTTATCCCCCTGGAAATCAATTCTATATACCATTTAGTCTGTGAAATTGCATTGTCCTTATTGCATTTTAGACAGGGTCTGTGTTTGAAGCTGTTGCTCAAGTGTGAATGATGCCTGGGTAGCCAGTCAGTGGGAGGTTTGCCTGGCGTGATGTTTCCCCCTAGTGGTCTCAAAACAAAAGCAGAACAGCCGCGGTGTTGGTGATGTAAAATGCAGCAATACAGTAGATTACACACAGCACCGATCAAACAGGCATGGATGCATGTTTCCTTTACTATATTCTGCAAAGACAAACCATACATGACTCGCTTTACGAGAGAGAATATGCAGCTACAGGTTCAGGCGATTAATAGATTCCTGTCAGTTTCACTTTGATTTGGACTTTGAATTTTTTTTGATATAGGAGATACCTCCAATTTAAATGTAAAAACAGCTCTGCTTGATGCGGCAGCTGAAATGGAAATCTTCTGCAGCATATCTGACATCTCCTTTGAAATGGTTCTTTTCTTCTACTGTGATTGTTTGAGTTTCACTTCTCACTGTGCAAAGGAAATGCAGCACATATCAAATCAGCAAAATAAACACCTGTTTATCAGTCAAATCATGGCCTTTAAACCCAACAATCAATTACTATGAGATTACAAAGAAAGGAGCACAATTAATTTGTGGCTGTGGTTAAATGTCTAAATATTTGAATGGCTCATATAATGAATTTATAAAATATTTAGAAATTAGTGGACAAGTTTCACATTTTAATGTAACCTTACCAACACAGCATTTTGAAATACTCCCGAGTGCTATAAAGATATACTTAGCAGTTGATTTCAAAGTCTGTCTTCTGAGTATTGAATGTTTTTCAATGCTGTTAAATGCATGAATTTAGAAATATTGTTCTGTTGTTCCAAAGCCTTTGTTACATTAATTATAGGCTTAGACTAAACGTGTTTTTACGACTATTACAACTGAAACAGAGCATCTATTAAACAAAATAACAGCCCATCTTCACAATTAAAAAAACTATCCATGTGTGACACAGTAGGTAAACAGATAGAATTTAAAAAACAAAATAACAATTCAAATTAATTCAATTTCAAAAGCAAAGTCAGACGACAAGCAGCAGAGCGATGAAGACGAAGGGCAGCGCTTGGCTGCAGTCTTGCGTTCCGACATGTCTCACGCAGAGGATTGCTCGGTGATGTCAAACTACCGAATCCCACTTCAACAACTTCTGTGTTATCCAGCCAGAGTGAAATTAGAAAGTGACGTCCTCGGAACAGATTAGAATTTGGATAGAAAAATACAAAGAGAGGAAAGTGTGTTTTTGAAAGACGAGTTTAAGGTTAAAGGCATAGTTCAACATTTGGAATATAATTTTGCTCTCTATAAGATTTTGCTATATTTTGTAAATCATGTCTTGTTTGTTCAATCTTACCCAAAGTATAAAAATGATGTTTCCCAGACTGAGATGTGCGAGGCTAACTCTCATCTCTATGTGAAGCTAAGCTAAATATCTGCTGACTACAACATCAGCCTGAATGGACAGACACTCTTTTTACCTTAATCTTACTTGAAAGTGATAAATTTGATCAAATAAGGATTTGCAAATTGCTCCACCAGTAGAGTGATTAATTAAGATTATAATTAATTAAAGTGACGTCTCTGTTCCGGATGCATTTGGATCCAAAAATGCAAATGTAAGCTATTTTTTTACATGCTGAGATGACAAAAGAATAAAGTTGATTCAACATGCTGCATGACTGGACCGTAATTACAAGAAGCTCGAGCACATCTCACCTAATAAAACTCACAAAAGGCTTTAGTAGAAACTGAATGATTCTTCATTAATGAAGGAGTCACCTTTGATAAATGTAGTTAATGAAGCAGACAGCATCCTAATGCGACGTGTACACAAAGCCTCTCCTTTCAGCCAAACTGTCAAGTGGAAAAAGAACAGCCTTATTTTTTTCCCCTCACACCAGCCCCATAATTCATAGCATTCAAAAGTCAATATTCACACTTTGCAGACGAAATGAAGATGAAGATGAGTCATGAAAGTACAAAACCTTCTATTGTGAGACAAACCTGAAGCACCAAATGGCACTGATTCAGAGAGGCCTCATCTTTACCCGCTGGTCTTAAAGAGGCCGTAACTGCACAGTCAGAGTCGTACAGCGAGCAATTTGTCAAATTTTGATCCAAACACCAACAGGTGCAGATCCTGGAAATGATGCATGCACAACTGACACATTTGTCGGTGATCTGCTGGAGAAATCCCGCTTTTTTAAACGTTCCTTTTCTACCCGGGGAGGTTTCGGACGCACCGTGAAAGCTGCTGCGGGGCATTAACACGAGGTTCATTTGGACGGGCATGAACACAGTGCATGCCAGTAACGGGTTTTTAAAATGACAAATATTTAACATGAAACTGTGCAGATGAATATACCTTGTGACACAAATTGGCAGTTCATTGCACAACGATTTGACCTACAAGGAGCATCAAAAGCAATGATGAAGGGAATCGTGTTGTATTGACTGATAAATGCATTTTTCCTCTGTGCAATTGGCTATCTGTCAGGCCAGTGCACATCAATGGGGGTACAAATATGACCTTCTTTCTGTTGCTGGCCTGTTTGGACAGCGAGGCATTGAACCGCCAGCCTAAACTGCCACTATTAACTTTGCAATTTGCAAAGTGTGGCGACTTTGTAGAGAAGGAGTATTAAATTAATAAGGTGACCAGAACTTCTTAATTGGGGATACAGCCTTTGAATGTTGTCCACCGGTAATGAGGCACCTTGTGGTAATGTGTGAGAACTCATTTTAGCACTTAGTACTGACATGCAAAAGGCATCCGATCCACTCTGTGCCAGCTTTTATCAAAGCTATCAAAACCACAAAAGCAGGTATTTATGATAATGCAAATGAGCACTAATCACAACCCTTTTTTTCCTGCAGATGAAAAGAGCAGAAAGAGAAATAATAGCTGAGCCTGCCACCAGCTTCCACTGAAAGCTCTTCTTTGGCAGCAGTTTTTGAAACAATTTATTTTCTCTTTAGCGATGGCCCTAAGATGCCTATTATGTGTAACAACCCTTTACTCGTGTCTCATTTGATTTCACACATCACTGGCTCAATTAAAATGACCTTAACATAACGAGGACAGAACACCGTGACAAACCTGCGTTTGAGCAGATATAATCAGCAGATATCTCACTTTGTTTAAAGCATAGAGTCTTATTTTTAGTTAGCCACTCAGCTGCTGAAATGTTGAGAGCAGATTCTAGAGCAGCAGACTGAAATAAAGCGTCTGCTCTTCCCCACACTATCCCTTGATTGAGAAATGTGTCTGATTGGGTTTATCTTGCTTTATTCAGTTGTAGTCTTGTTTTTTTTTTTTTTTCATTTATATAATATTTCCATTTATTTATTGGTATTCATGTGTTTTGGATTTACCAGAATAAATAATCCTGCTGCTGGTAGATCTAAGTAAAATAAAATAAAATGGTGAGACATGTTCAGAAAAACTGAAACACCCATCCAGTCCGGCAGTCAGAGTTAGAACTGCTGGTATTTGTGGTTGTTATTCAGAAGTCATCATTGTCTCATCGATATATCAATGGAGACCAGATGGAGTTTGCCGTTGCAGATCAGCTCGGTTCTGCTAGCACAAAGCTAAAACTCGGCGACATCCAGAGTATTCTCAGTATTCAGAGGAAGGCGCACGTGAGGTTTATTTATTTGTATTTTTGAATACTGGAGCTTCATATTTACCTCTCAAACTACAGCCGGAAATTAGTCAGGTAACTTAATACCTGTTGTACCGTGTGTTTACTGAGATGTGAATTATCTAGAGGAGGTGAAGCCAGTCCGACAGCACCCACAAGCCTTTTGTAAAAATAATGGTTTACATTTTATTTTCCGCTTGAGTGCTTCCCTCTCATCCTGATGCAGGGAAGTCGACTTAGCAGCCAGGACTCTTCAAAGCCGGTCTCCCAGGTAATGGAGCCGGATGTTTTACACCTGATTATCACTGACTTGAGGATTGATCATGGAGATTTACACTATGGGAAGAATTGTTGTTTATAAATTCATATTGTACTTCCAACAAACGAGGGAATAATGTCTAATCTATTCCTCAGTATAATTGATGTGTTTTCTTAACTTACTCTGTTAGTCAAATTATCATATTTGGGAAATATGTTGAATAGCTGAATTTATTTCATTATTTCAGTCACACATTTATTGGGGGGGGGTCAACAGTGAGCTTTAGGGGATACAGTAAATATACAACAGGAATAAGCACATTTCATACTAGCTTCTTTCAACAAAAACATATGTACATCACATTTATTAGCTGACAGTTTTACAAATGTTTACATCGTCCAGCTCCACTTCTATGAGATTATCAAGACAGTTTTTAAAAGACCGTAGCAACTTCTATCGCTGTATCCACGGTTACAACAGTTGGACTCTGCTGGTTTATTCCAGCACCTTCGACATCGTCCTCCTGCTGCTGCTGGGGGAAGTAAGCAGGGAGGGTTCCCATCCTGGAGAAGCTCTGCATGTTGCTCCTTGACCTTGGGTGATTGGTGGCATAGCCGGACTGTGTCCAGGGGTGGGGACTGTTGAAGACCGGTGCAGGGGAGAAGCCTATAGTGTACGAATGGTCTCTGGGGGCTCTGAAGCTCTGTGGTGGCAACACACAGCAAGTGGCTTGGGGATCCACAGGCACGCTATTAGCAGTGCTGAATATACCTGAAACACAGTGAGACCTTTGTTAAAGAGGAGACATCGCTGACGTGGAATGTCATCATTTAACCTTTAGCGTTCCGGAGAGCGTTGGCGTTTCATTCCACAGTGGGAGATGTTAAATGCGTGGAAACCTGTGGGAAAACTCACTCGGCTTTGGTTGGAAGGTGGTGAAATTCTTCTTGCCTCCGTCACCACTGGCATCAGAGTCGCTGTCGTTAAAGTCACTGTCACCTTTGCCGCTGTCCTTCACGCTCAGCTGGTCAGTGGTGCCAATGCCACTGCAATATAATCAACAGAGTATGAACTGCTGCCACGGCAACACATTAGCTTGATTATTGATGTCTTTTTTGTCACATACAGGGCCTACATCTGCCCTTCCCACCCAACCTCATTCCAAAGGAATACCACAGGCAACAAAATGAACGCTTGGTGCATGTTAATTTCCCTGTGTGCACAGTGACATTTCGCCATGAATAAAGCATATCCTACCAGATGAAAGGAATTATATTTAGTTGTCTTACCTCACTTGCAAGCAGTATTTGTCACCTTGCCACATAGATGTTGCTTGGAAATGCTTGGAGGGCAGGAACATCTAAGAAAACAAATAAAATGACAGCGAGGAGCTTAGATTTAATTTCTGGCTGAAAGATTAAAGCAGCACTCTGGAACATAATATGCGTACGAAATAAAAGATCAAATTTAATAGTTGTGTAGGTGACTCACCTTTCCCTCTGAGTCCCCACTCCTCTCCTCATACAGGCAGGAATCATCCAGAGAGGAAGAAGTTCTCTCGTGGAAAAAGCTTCGCTGGCCGGAGTACATGTTTGGATCTGCTGAACCAAGAATGGGCATGGGCCCATTGTCAAAGAGGCTGCGACACGCTTGCCTCTTGGAGCCGTGGGTTCTCTCCCTGCGGCCGAGCTTGCATGTGACGACAACAGCCACTATTGCAACCAGTAACAATGCACAGCCCCCGCTGAGTATAATAATGACAATTAGAGAGCCGTCCAAGCTGGAGCTCTCTCCATCCTCTGACCGCAGCACAATGACCACCTGGTCTTCAGAGGGGTATGTGTCTGAGACGACCAACCTCACGGTGGCCCTGCTCGAGAGCGGGGACCTGCCATTGTCAGTCACGCCGATTTTCATTTCCAGCACGTCTCCAATTTCAGCTGTCAGCCATTGTTTCAAGGCAATCTCTCCTGTGTCTTTGTCTATTGCAAAAAGCTTTGTGTCACCTTGCACAATTTGGTAGGAGAGCTCGGCGTTCACTCCCTCATCCTCATCCTCAGCTGAGACGCAAAGGGCAAGATAGCCGGCAGGTGCATTGAGAGGCAGGGGGATATTGGCTGAGTCATTCACAAGGACGGGGAAGGTGAAGTATGGATGATTGTCATTCTGATCCACAACTCTAATCCTTATTACTGATGTACTTGAAAGAGAGGGGGAGCCTTTGTCCTCAGCTTGGATGACCAAGTCAATCTGTTGAAGTGTCTCATAATCAAAAGACCTCAAAGTATAGAGAGAACCTGAGTGCGAATCCACGGAAATATACGTGGATATACCGGATCCTCCGGGCACCTCCGAATCCAAGACTTTGTAAGAGACTTTGGCATTTTTTCCTGCATCAGGATCTCGAGCAACGACGGTGGTCACATATGAGCCTGGAATATTATTTTCCAGCACTGAAACTTCATACACCGCCTTGCTGAAGAGAGGGGGGTTGTCATTTTCATCCGTCACACGGATGGTGTACTGTCTGACCGTTCTGAACGGTGGGCTTCCCAGATCTTCTGCAACGACAGTCAAGTTATACTCTGGGATCCGCTCTCTGTCTAAAGTGGTGCTGGAAATGATCATGAAAGAGTCTCCATACGCCTGCTGGAGCGTAAAATGCTCGTGCCCGAGGAGGCTGACGCGCACGTACCCGTTGGCGCCGGAGTCTCTGTCCGAGGTGCTGATCAGAGCCACGAAGCTGTCCGCGGCCGCGGCCTCCGTGATGTAGGCCACGCCGTCGCTGCTGGACGTCATGGGCTTGATGACGATGTCGGGCGCGTTGTCGTTCACGTCCACGACGTCGATGACAACCCTGCAGCTGGACGGGACCGCGTTCACGCCCGAATCCGAGGCCACGACGCTCAGCTCGTAGGACTTCCTTTTCTCAAAATCAACCTCCCCCTTCATTGTCAGGTCCCCGGAAAAAGCGTCCACGTGGAAAAGGCGCACAACTTCTGGCGAGACGTCATCGGCAAACGCGTACGTCACCTCGCCGTTGACGCCGTCGTCCGGGTCGAACGCGTGCACTCTGAGGACGCGCTGGCCCACCGGGGAGTCTTCGTGGAGCTCCACTTTCAGCGAGCTGTGCTCGAACGTGGGGCTGTTGTCATTGGAGTCCAGCACCTTCACGTGCACGCTCATTGAGCCGGACTTTGAATCGGCCCCCCCGTCGGCTGCGGTTAATTGGATGGTGTAGGAGTCCTCCACCTCCCGGTCGAGCTCCTTCACCAGCACGAGCTCGGCGAACTTCACGCCGCCCTCGCGGTCGCGCACGTCGATGGCGAAATGATTCGAGGGTGAAATGTTGTAGCTCTGGATGTAGTTCTCGCCCACATCCAGGTCGAGGGCGGTCGGGAGGGGGAACCTGGAGCCCAGCGGCGCGTCCTCCACGACGTCGAGGTGCGTCTCGTTGCGTGGGAAATGAGGCGTGTGGTCGTTGATATCTCTTACCTCGATCTCCACGTGGATGAGCTGGAACTTTTCCTTGGAGAAGGCCACGGTGTCAAAGGCGATGAAGCAACGCGCGGACCGGGGGCAGAGCCGCTCCCGGTCGATCGCCTCCGCGACGCTCAGAAGCCCGTCGCTCTCCCGCATGTCAATCACGGACGAGTCGTTTCCCTGCATGAAGCGGAACGACGTCTCGGGGTCGTCAGCCGGATCAATCTTTAGATCTTGGGACAGATTCCCGATCTCCGTCCCGGGAGCGTCTTCTTCATAGGTGAAATATCTCGTCGTTGTGCACTGTCCGGTGTAAAAGACGCACAGCAGCACGCACAGACGCAACACTAAAGTACGGGGAAATCTCATGTTGAGAATTTAGTGGAAAGAGTCATGAACGATGCTGTCAGGTCGAATCACCAGTGGGCCCATCTCTGACTTTGCTGTGGGACTTAAACCCCCGCTTTATGCAAATGACCTGCCACAGCGACCAATGGCCTTCTAGTGGGGCCCCCAACAGGGGCGCGTTTGGCTCAGCAGCAAACTGCTGGACACTTTTGTGTCTGTGCAAATGGTTTATAGACAACCTGCTTGTGGAGATTTAATCTGGCTGGTAACAGTATTACTCAAATATATCTGGCAGTAAATTAACCAACTAAACCAGCTAACTAATCCGCTTCTGTTCAACAGATCCTGTCTGGTGGAAACTGATTTGGTGTTTTATGCAGGAACCCATGTAGAAATCGTAAAATGAAATATGCATGTTGATGAAAAGAATTTGGCTGCAATTCTAAATGTTGTGTGATGTTGAATTAGAGAAGCAAGAATTTCAGACATTCATTTGTTTGAATGGAAACATCAATATGTAAAAACATATACTATATATTTACCTCTAAAATGTAGAGGAGTAAATGCATAACAACTTGTAAAATGGAACTCGCCAGCATACCTGCTTTAAAATCAGATGAATGTCCTTGGCCACTCTCCGCCTCTAATATGCAAAGGAAACTCAAGAAAGCTTCTAATAATGCAAGATCACAGATCCGGATGAATTTTAATGATAAACCATATATTATACTCACACAGGCTCATTCAACATTTTACCCTGACATTCAGGCTTAATAAAACCCCAAATATGACTGCATAAATATTTAAATTGAAGTTATTTTGATCTTGATCCATATTCATGTCAACACAGATAATTGCATGACAAAGGAAAGTTAGAAAATGATGCATTGTGTAGCTCAAATACCGAGTGGCGTTAGATTAGGGTTGCACTTTGGACAAAACACGATGTCAACGGCGCACAGATATCAGTGTAGCGCCATGTAAGAGGAAATAAAGTCTGTCAGTGAAATCATTTCCAATTTCATTCTAATAAGCATTTAATTAAAGTTCTACACTGCTTTGGAAGTTAGAAGACAAAAGGGGTCTGGAAAAAAACCCAAACTAAATAACCCCCCCCCCCCCCGCCACCAGAAAGCACACACATCCCAGAAACGGCTCCCTTCGAGTCAACCAGAACTTTGTCAGCCATATGGTGATTAGCTCTGCTGATTAAAAGGTGTTTATGGTGCTTCAAAGGGCCCACGGCACCTCACAAAGGTTTGGGTAGGATCTGTCTGGCGGGCACAAAGAGAAGGTGTTAAAAATCACACAGTGACCAGTCACAGAGACCAGAGATATCTGTGATCACTGAGAGGTGATACCAAACGCTGTAATATACAAGTTTGCGTTTTTGTCCAGCACTGCATCATGGCTGCAGCAGGAAAGGCAGTCCAGATGGAAGTTTTGAGGGAGATTCAAAGGGGTGCCAAAACTGGATGAGATGTGTCATTTCTCCAGAACGTTCTGGAGAAATGACACTGTGTCCTCTCACCCTTTGGATGTCCTCAGAAAACCTTCAAAGGACGGGGCCCACAGGCATTGACATCCTTCTGACCACAACTTCTGGCTGCTGATTCCCTAATGGAGTCTTTAAACATGGCCCACTTGGATTCCCTTCCACAGCCCCCCCCCCCCCCCCCCCAACAAAAAGCTCTCTTCCCTATACCGTAAATGACTGCAGATCTGATGACGCAACAACGCAGGTCTGTGCCGAGCCGTGCCGTGTTTGTAATAAATGTTGCCTGCTATTATCAGAAAGAACACCAAGCAGAGAGAGGAAAAAAGTTAAATAAGAATAGTTGAACCATTTTCCAGCTGGAGGCTGCAGCATTTACGGATTGTACTTGGAACGTGCTTCATTCAGATCACAGAACAGAAGAGGCAAATGTGTCTGTTCTCAAATCCACGAGACGCTAATCCAACAAGCAGTTTTCCAAGATGCTGAGTTTGTAATATGCCAAAAAAAAGAGGGTTGATTTGTTCCATATACAAGCTGTTGCAACATAAATCATGGATCTTGTTGACTCAGTGAGAAACATTGTGACGTTCCTCTGAACGCAAGCAAAGATGGTTGCTTCTATATCACAATCAACTCTTTGTTTGGTGCTTTTTATTTGCTCTCGGTCTGTATTTTAATTTCCAACTAAAAATAAGATTGAGCTGAACATCCAGGGAGGATTTTCTGCCATTACCAGACACACAAAGCCCTCAGCGTAACGGTCTCATGCTAGCTGGGTGTTGGAATCCAGGATTTTACGGCCATGAGGAGTCAGAAGGTAAGACAGAATTATTAGCCAAATTAGTTGTTTGCCACTAAGAGGATTACACTTTAATCTTATGAAATGTCTCATGCACTTTGTGTTTCATCGCTCTTTAGGTAACATCTACGCAGCCGTAGATGAATATATTTCAGCCAGGAATAAATAGACAACTGCACGAGCGACAATAACTGCTGATGCGTGAGTTCTTGAGGCCTCCTATGTGCCAGACGAGCTAACGGCCTCAATGCAGAATATCATTTACGCATGCCTTGAGAATTTTCCCGATCAATGCATCACAACGAGGTCACCAGAGGTCTGGCCACAAGTAAAGCCCAGTTAACGCGATAGTGATCCTTGTTTGTCACTTAAGTCAGGAGTTTAATGCGGATCACAGCGTGATGCCGATGCGCTTGGTGACAGTAAGAGCATTGCAGTGGATTAACGCATTTGGCCATCTGTTTCCACACAGAGGTGATTTTAATTAATGGTAGTAGCGTTTTTAATCTCGCCTCAACAGTCAACATCCCAGTCATCACAATCCTAGTCCCGACATCAGCCATTTTCTGACAGCCTTTAAAAACCATTTGAAGATGTGTCATCGTCACTTCACACGCCACCAGCTAGGAAAGCAGGAAAAGCATTTGGTGACACTGGGAGCAGTAATCCTGGCATATGCCACTGGGAACAAATGCCTCCAAGGCCCGCATTTGGATCAGGCCCATTGACACCCACCGCTAGACAATTGTCAGTCACTATCTTCTCTTTTCTTTATAGATTCCATATAATTCTTCATAAAACAGTTCTCTGTCAATAATATAGTTTCTCTTTAAAAATAAATCCATGTTTGTTTGTCTTCCCATTTTATACAATATCTTTATTCCCTATTAGGGGTTTAAAAAGTTTTTTTTTAAGTTTATTTTGGTCATGTAGAGGCATAACCCTGTGAAAACACAGATATACACGGCACAGAGCCACGTACATACAGGAATGTGCGCATCTTATAGAATAAGCACAGCGCACAAACCAGGCTACTTTATTGCCATAGCAACAATAACGTTCTTCTGACAAGTAACACCATCATCGACTTAAATGAAAGCAGTGATATATTCATAAGCCATACATCCTGTCACAGATTCATTTTGTGCTATTGTTTAAATATGTATTGATGAAATGATTTTCCGCTCTGATGGATAATGTCATTATTGTAAAACTTACATTACGAAAAGCAGAACCAATCACGTTTAAGCATATGCATCAGTCGTGTAATGCTATATGCATGTTGACACCCTCCTATAAACACTTATATGAGCCCCACTGATAACAATGCAGCCTCAGAGACAGACTGGTATTCATGACAGCGCTCATTTAATTTAGATAGGCCTAGAGTTTACGTTAAGGCAGGAAGCTCATCCAGCGATTCTCAGGTCAGGCCCTTATCAGTTTCCTCATCTCACTTTAACCTTAGGTGCTCTGATAAACTGGGGGTATACATGTCCCTGCGGGGGGTGGTGAGGGGCGTGTGTAAGGTTTAATCTCAGCCATTTGGACTGTCTGAAAAGCAGATAAAATAAGATTATCCTTTGCGTGGCATTGGCCCTCGGTGTGATGAGAGGGTGGAAGCATGTGGGAAGCAGCTGTGGAGGTGCCAAATGCTCAGACTGGCTAGTGGTCTCTGTTGCTTTTGGCACCTCCCACGGCTCTACAGGCACAGATAACCCCCCCCCCCCCCAACCACAGCTCATCCTCACAGCTATCCAACCGATTACAACTGGCCAAATGTTTAGCATACTGTCCCTAATCACACTTAACATTCTGTCACAATGTGCCCATAAATAGCTTGTAAATCACACAGGTACTTGCAGCCCTCATGTTATTTTTTTTTTTCTTCCTGTGAGTTTATTTTATTGCATCTGTAGCTCTGCAACAAATGCTTTCAGGTAGTTTAAGGAGGTTGGGGTGAATTTGTACTTCACAGAGCTACTGCATTTAAAACATAGGCGGCACTAATTAAACGGATGCATTGTAGAACAAAGATCATTTATGGAAATAAATGAATAACATAAGAAAATTATAAAAGCGGCAGCACTGTTTTATGATGAGTTAATTAGCCTATTAGGGCCAAGCATGAATAATAAAGAGCTTGCCTGTAATAAGATCTCAGTGGATTCAACATGTTTTAAACAAATTCAGAACATTAATATGGATGCCATATAAACACGTGTGCCATGTAAACACGTGTCTAGGTTTTGTTTTTCTTTTCCATTTGGCCACAAAAGGCTGTGTCTATTAAGAAATTTGGAAAGACAGATTTTGTTGTTCAAATCTCCTAAAAGCCGAGGCAGATCAAAAGAAGCATTAGTATTCAGAGACAAGCCATGTTTGGCTGAGGTTCCTCTACCCCCACTCTTCTCCGTCCATTCCCCACTGTGTTACTAATGCGCGCTGCCTGACAACCATTGGAACAACAGTTGCTAGCCGCACTTCATTATGCATAAACATTTCAGAATAAGCTTTGACCATATGCACAAGCAGGTATGCTAGCACGGCACACAAAGAACACGTCACAGTGATTCATGCACATAGTGTAAAAACAAATCTTTGCCTTGCAGGTGTTAACAAAATACCTGTTAAAGGATCACACTGATAAACAAAGCAGAACCGGCTTTGCTATTCAGGCCATTCATTTCAAAGTGAGGAGGGTTTGGATTGGAACCAGGCATGAGAGTGCCATCTACAGGCGGAGGACTTTGCTGTGTTGATTTGCGAGGGATAATACATTCTAATATGATGCACGCCTGTTCACAAAGTAGTTTTCACAGACACTGATCATTAACGCTCTGTCAATACTCAAACTGAAAGACTAATTGGCGCGGAGACAACCTCAGAATGGTGCACGGAGCGATTTGTTTCAACTTGAAGTCAGCTTCCCTCTCAGCACGGCCTCGCTGTGCACTTTCCTGCTGGTAAAGGATCCAATGTGGGTCTCAGCTAAATTATGATGACTACTTCACATTTCACGCTTCGTATTGAATTTCACCGCCTTAAGCTACGTGGATGTGGGCCCCCAGAGACCAGTGGGCCTTGCACAATAACCTTCAGTGATACTCTGCGTGTGATGATTGCAGGCACATATTTGACTTGACATAACCATATCCTACTTTCACTTTGATTTTCATTTCCCACATCACTGCTGAACTGGTCATTGTAGATATTCCAGCAATGAGAAATCTCTTTGTTTCAGTGCATCTGCAGCGAGGGTGCTCATTCCAGCAATCCACGTTCCCATTGGCCTGATGGTTGTTACTATATCAGGAAAGGTAAATAAGAATTTGCCTGGTAGCCCAAGCTGTGAATAAATGTGATTCTCTCTGGACAGTCACATCATTGAAAGCAGGGGAGATTAAGTGTAGGCGCCTTCCTTGTGTGCACACATGTAAAAACGTCTGTGCATGAGTACAGTATATTTATATGTGCCCCTGTGTGTGCACGTGTGTGGCTGGGTATGCCGTGCCTTTTCAAGGACCTTCTCTCTCCTCTCCTCCTTGAATACGATTCACATCTCCATATTGCCATCCTAGAATGTCACCTCATTGAAGCAATTTCCTCTCAGCCATTATCTGATGGGTAAGAACTGCTTCCCGTGGCAGGTGCAGACAACGCCAGGGCTGGGCATGAGCTGGCTTTTAAACATGCTACTCGCTCCTTACCAGGCTCCAGTCTGCCAGGTTCTGACAGCCCCCACAGGGTCTGGCCACTGGGGATGGACTGTTGGGCCAACTGGCCACTGAGGGGTGTAATTGCTCCCTCTGACATATTTGGCACAAGAAATCCATTTGCTCCGCAACAGAAATCCCTGTGCGAGGATCTTGCTTAATCCTGTTAGGCCAGAAGATGGCAATATTGAGGTGGGGGGGATGAAGATGTGAAACACCTCAGCCCTGTTATTGTTCATATCATATAAGCAGCTAAAGGAAGCAAGAAAGGATTAAACAGTCATAACAGTTTAGTAAAACCTTCTGCTCGATTCGATGCTTCTCTTTTGTGTTGCACTGGATGTTATGTTTGTCACAAGGAGAACAAAATAACAAAAATAAAATGTTTTACAATGTCCAAGAAATGACAGCAGCACCCAAGCCTCAAAAAAGGATTTACAAAACCTGTAGCAGACCTATTCTATTATTCTATTCTATTATATTCCACCCACAGCGGACTGTGTGTTTTGTATATGCAGGGTATTGTACATTGTATATTCAGGGTATTTATTCACTGAATAGAGAATGATGCAAAATACAGTCAACACTCCAATTTTTCTGCCTTTACTCATAAGAGTTTAGAATTAGGAAAACAAAATTGCAACAAAGGCACTTAAAATAATGCCTGTGGTGCACAGTGTGACTGTGTGTGTGTGTGTGTGTGCGTGCGTGTGCACAATTGCATGATTGGAGTAGAGAGATAGATACATGTTGAGGGGCGTAAGCTGAGAGGATGTGTTGTTTCCCCACTGTGTGCAGAGTGCAGCGAGGAGTTAAGGGATTCCAATCTGGTTGTCGAGTCCTGCGGTGCAAAGAATGTTTGGAGTGCGCTTGGTGATAGCGGACTCCATTACGGGGCTGAGTCTCAGGGTAGCCTGCCATTGTGGTGGCAAGCGAGGAGGTTAATCAGATCCCAGCTCCATTATGAATGCTTGCTATTTCTAAAGGGCTCTATGAATAGAATACTGTAAGCTCTCGTAAAAATTAATCTGGGCTCTGTGCTTTTACAGAGAGAAGATTGATAAAGAATAGTGGGGTGTACATTTGAGGAGATTTCCACATTCTCCAGAGCAAAACCAAATGAGTGTTTTATTGGGGCGTAGTTATTAATTATCAGAGATTAAGACATTCCCTTCCCCAGTCTCCAGCAACGTTTCTCATGTCGGCTTTGTTTGCTGTTGAGGGAAGATTAAATTAATAGATTTTTAAAGAATTGAATTAATTTCATGTTGTGTTGATGACATTAATTTGCAGAGAGGTGTTTGCTTGTTATTAGTTTATCCCTATTTAACCGGGACACTGTGCAAAACATACTATTAAGGCTTAATTTTGCTTTAACTATATATATATATATGTTTAATGTATTTTATGTCTTGTAGTATCTCATTGAATAGTTGCTGATAATGTAGGCCAGTGATATGGACATTTGGATTAATCCTTCCTTCTCTCTCTCTCTCACACACACACACACTCATGTTGTTGATGGAGATTTGATCATTTCATTTGAACTTGCTGAAATGTGCTGCTCAGTTTTCTGCTGCGAGGCAAACTCCAAAAACCATCAGTAAAGGGAGGCACCTACTTGACAGTACCAGGGCCATGCCTCTCCCAAAACTCTCGCCGCTAAATCTTTTAGATTAGGAAGCTGGTGAGTGGTGCTGCTTGTCTGATAGCCTGGCAGATTTACGAGGGTCTACCTGTTTTCATGTGTGCTAGAAATCTGAAGGTTTGATGATAGCTCTAGTCTGCAGAACCTTTAAAAAAAGAATCTGTTAAAATGTATCTTCTGCTGCTTTTTCTGTGACATTTGTTCATATTATCTGGCAAATTGCTTTGCAATACAGTTTAAAAGTGCAGCACAACTAAAAAGGCATCATGAAGGCTATAATACAAACTTCACCACAAACTTCAATCCAACTCTTGATAGACAACCACAATAAGACCTGGCTACTGAGGACAATGCACGCAAAGATTCAGCAGTCTGCCATCACAACAAAAAACTACGTGGGATTTGGAGAGCAATAAATGCATGCCCAATAGGACAGTTCACATTTCACACAATTCATAGAATGTATACTTTCCTTATGAAGGCACAGGAGATAAAATTCAACTAAGCTTGCCAAACAACAGAGCACTCATATGGGGCGAAATGTGTTAACAGGCTAGACAGTCCTATTCTCAACAAAGAGGCGTTTAAGTACTGAAGATGAAGAGAGATGGAAAATCTCATTTCCATAAGAGAACAGGAAAAACAGTCTGGCAGGAGGTGTTTTCTTTTTCTTTGCTCTCTCTCTGCTGAATTGTCAGAGCAATCATGAACGATCCACATCCGGAGCGGCGCTCTGAAAGGAGTGGGGGTTGGGGGGGCAGTAGAGTCAGGGTGGGAGTGGGGTAAAGGAAGGGGGCTGAGCCCTCTTTCCCAAAAACACATTCAAATGAACTTGAACAATCTCATGCACACGCCTGCACACACACACACACACACACACACACACACAGCAGTAGATACACAAATAGTGCTTAGTCTCACAGGAGCAGACAGTGAGCGCATTATGCAAACAGAGGCTTTGTGTGTATGGCGCTGAGCGTGCCTGTGAGTTGGAGAGAGAAATTAGACTGATTAAAAATCACGAAGAAAAAAAATCACAAACTGTTTGATGGATCTCCTAGGGGCTAATTAGTATGTCGAGTTTTGAGCCAAAAACATGCTGTTTGACAAATCAGGAAATGTACATACATTCATGCTTAGCAGCCTGTTCTGAAATCTCTTTTTAACATGTTTACCTTTGACATGCAAAGCATCATTGCATTGCGAAATATATTTATGTAGCATCAAAGACGCAATTCGAATTAGTAATGCGTGGCTTCATGCGCCTTTAAGGTGGGAGTTAGCGTAGAATGGGGGGAGAAGTGGAGAGCACAGACGGAGAGCAAGGGTCAGTCAGTCCACCAGGAAGATATTAAACCTTCATGTAGCCCAGGTTACCGCGGAGCACATTATAATGCTGCAGGAATTGGAAATGAACGATTGTTCGAGGAGCCTGCAGAAGTGAAATTGAAATTACCGTCCTCAAAACATAGTAAATATTGAATTGAAGCCAAAGATAATACTATCTGGGAATATTTTGTCCTTGACGACAAGCTGAGCCCAGAAGATATTGGTTGAAATAAGAGAATGATAATCAGCGCATGAGCCAATTCTGTTAAACTTATGAAAAGGAATGTCAAAGAGTTCCCCGTTCTTCAATCTATCATTCATGAAGTTTAGATTTTTAATGCACCTTCTATCAGCAGCCCGTATGAATGTATTCAGCAACACTCCGATACAGCAAACAGAGGGAGACAGGCAGACTTCTGGTTTAATATTTAAACCATATTTCCTGTCTTCTGGAGCTTCACCATACCAGCCAGTGTGACTTTTCCATTCCTGCTTGTATTCCTCATGTTAACAGAGCAAAGGTGGAAGGGCCAAGACATGGCAGAGAAGAGATGAGAATGACTCATGACTTTCTTTGATCATCCATTCCAATTATAGACTAGGAATGGAACACTTGCATGCATTTATAATATTCAACAGTGATGAAGACCTCGACTGTAATTCAGTGTATTTGCATGCTGGAATAATAAACATGTACGATATTACCAGACATGCCCTCCTTTCATATTTGTATTCTTACCATGCTCATCTGCACCACTTAATATCAAGCTAGACATCTGGTTTTTGTACTGTCTAGTTAAAGAGCAACTGTCAGATCAGAGATGGACCAGATATCGTGCTATCTAGCCTTCCTCCTTTTGTTATAAGCTCTCTACTCTTTGTTTCCAGCATTGCTGTAATGGATACTAGTCCAGTGACCCCGACTGTAGCTCAGGGGTCAACGGCAGCCTGCACGAAAAGAAGAAATGAATATTATTTCAGATGGTAGAAGCCTCGTATTGCATTTCAAGAGAGAAGCTGATGTTTCAGTGAATGATTCCATTGGCTGCCCCAAACATTTCTGGGAGCTGCTGCTCCGTTTCTATTCCAGCAGGGCATTCCCTGAGCAGCGGATACTGCCAGGAGCAATCTAGCAGGTCAACCAAAAATACCTCTGTTAATTGACCTTTTTTCTCTGTGTGTGTGTGAAAATGGCAGATACCACCACCAGGCTATCACCCATACAAGATGTTTGAGAAGATCAGAGCTACTCAGATGGAGTCAAGATTCAACCATCACCGTCCCTTTAAATGTGTACACCCATGATTGCAGTAGCCAGATGATCAGCTTCCACAAGGAGTTTTATTGACTATATATATAGAAAGGATCTGCAAGAAGAGGGCAAATATATCATCATGTAACCCACAGTTGACCCTGAACCTAAAGGAAAACGGTCCCCGTGCAGCACAGTCTGCCAAACACCGACTCAAAACCAGCCAGTCTAAAAATAAAAGAACGAGCTGCTGCATGGTGCTTTGAGAAAACAATCTGGTTGATAATAATCTGTGCTTGACTGGAAATAAAAGGCAATGACAGTTAGACAGCGTAGTACAGCATAAAAGTAAATGATTTTGCATGCCCTCGGGCTTGTACTGCGTTTAAGATATTCACCCAGCCCAGACAGTCACAGGCCTGCGTGTCCTTGAGGCGCAGCACAAGCGTCCACAAATCACTACGCAAGATACAAAACAATCAGCCAGCCCACGCTGCAGGTTTGCAGCATATTCCGCGTACGGCATGCTCGCTCACTCACATTCATGCTGGCTTACTCACTGACATTGATTGATCCAAATTTCCAAGAATTTGGAAACACGATGGCATCATCAGATTATGAGGAAAGCAATATTTCCCAAACGGTGGCCATTCAGATCATATTTCACTCTGATAGATCTTATGGGAATGCCATCGTGTCATTTTTGTCCATGTAATGCAGGTATTATCCAGTCCCTTGTAGGGAGTAATATTGTCCCCCCCCCCCGCCCGTTGAATCATTTGATAAACAATTCTAGATCCAAATTACTCACCACCAAAGCTAACGATTACTTCGCTGGCCAAAAGCAAACGCTGCCAAAACATTTCACTGACATCTGCTCATAACTTAAATTATCCTGCTGACAGAGAGACGACGCCAGATGAGAAGCGACCTCACTGGCAGAGAAACGAATTCAGTCAAAACAGCATGATCTGCACTGTGAGGTGAACTTTAGACTTCTGCCGGGAAGATGTGTGTAATCCATTTACACAACAATTCCATTAACTGCTAAAATGGACATTGTTCATTTCTGTGCTGGAGTCTCTTGTGGTTGCAGCGTCAGAAAAGCCTGAAGGCAAACTTTTGAGGAAAATTGTTGTTCAAAGCTGGAATTGTAGAAAAACAGTGCGAACCATTTTAACATGGAGCGTGCCTCTGAATATGACCCTGCTCAAGCCTCTCAGTCAATCACAGCATGTTAAATGATCTCCTTCCTTTTCCACTGCACCCACGGTTTGCAGACAGAACTTATTGGTGCAGATGCTGCGATTTGAAATCATGCGTGAATCAACAGGAAATGATCAGTTATTACAAACTGTGATAATTTGGGTAAACAGTAGTCTTTCACTTCTCCACACGCATGAAGTTCCTTTGAATGGTTTTGAATCTGTCTTTATCCGAGCTACGTATTGGTGTCAGTGGCACCAGAATGCAGTGCTAGAATTCTGTGGCCAACAATGTGCTGCTTTAGCGTCTATTCTGTTCTGGCTCTGGGTCCAGGAGCACATGGTGGGTGGTGGTTCTCCATGTAAAGGTATTTTTAGCCTGTTTATTATTGCTATTTTTTCATAGCACTGGCCAAAGTTAAAAAGGTCTCCTGTCTCCTAACCTCAGAAGATAATCAATCGAAGGTCAACCCCTACACAAAATGTAACTGAAAATATGTTCACAACTTTGCAGAATAACTTGCAGACAAACCAACTCGAAACTTAAAACTAACAAACAAAGAACCAGCCTCCAACTCACAGGAGTGGAGCTAATGAAGTAATATTTCTACTGCACCATCACGGTGTGCTTGGTGCAGTATGCACAATGGTCTTTCTTGGGGGCTGTACAGAGATTTTAGTTCTCTAATCAAACACTGTATTTCAGTTTAATGCAACATCCCACACAGTAATATTCACAGAGTAGCCTGAGCTTGAAAAACATGAAACAATCCGTTTCATTCTAACCTCACAGCTTGTGTCGGTACCGAGCGCCTTGACCTTACGGGCCGTTGGGTTGGCACCAAAGTGTTGTTTGCCGTTTTCGTTTTGTGTGGCCGATCTATTGGTGCTGTCTCTAGAAGATGTGCTTGCATGGATTGTTTTTTTCTTCTTTTTATCGGTTTTTCAGTGCTGAAAAGCACCACGAATAAAAACCCATTGATCTCAGTGTGTTAAATTTGAGGGATGGATATGTCAAATCCAGACTGATTATGTGCCATCTGTTTGTGTCCAGTGGCTACTCACACACACATCAGCAAAGCACACTGCTGTGCTGGATGACGTGATCCATTGAAACAATGAAGGCGCTATTTATAGTCAATAGCTGCCCTGGTCCTTGTTCTTAAAGTCGTACGAGCTGAAGATAGCCCCAACAATGCCACTAATTACTGAGTCATGAACTATGTTTTCTAAAGACTACAGTGGCCGGCTGTTTGGGGATTTATTCGACCCATTAAGACCTTATTATTATGTTGACCTGCTTCCTCCTTCTGTGGGAACAAATAGCCTTGAGGCTGAGAGGCTCACAATCCTTTCAGGTCATGTTTCTCAACAAGTTTGCTTTGTACAAATACGCAAAACAAATTTCTCCAATGTTGTTCCCCACCTGAACACCGTCACAGCCTGTCGCCGGAAAAATCAAGCAGAGAGCTCTCTTGTCAGACAAAATCATTTTCTCGGATTCTTTCTCATGTTCGGCATCTCTCTCTCTCTCTCTCTCTCTCTCTCTCTCTGGGATGCATGTTTCCATACAAACTGCTGTGCACAGCCAGATACCGGGAAATCTGTGCGGTTTGCTCAGGCGTTGTTGACACTCTATCAAAACTGATGTGTTGAACCAAACTGACAATTAAAGGAAACAAAGAAACAAACAAGAAAAGGCAATATTTTGCAGAGGAGTGACCGATCATCTTCTCTGCTCGTTGTTCTGGGGGGGGGGGGGGGGGGGTTGTGCAGCTCGTATCTGTGTGCCCTCCAATGGGTTTCCTTGCAGATTTTTGAGGAGCACGCAAATCTTCTCAACACCGCAAGACACTTCAAATAAATTCCTCATTGACCTGTCAAAAGGCTTTTCCTCTCCTTTCAGCACCAGCAAGAGACGGCCGTGATCTGCGCTGAAATGACCTCATTGTGCAGGGCATCAAGGATTTCTGCAGCTCCATCGCCGGGTGTGCTGTGAACTGTGAATTTCACATTCAGACAGCCCAGGCCCAAGGCCATGAGCCGCCAGCACCGCTGCAGCACTCTGCTGCTTCACACGTCTGAAATTGGCTGACATGTTTAAGTTTACCGCACCTTTGCTCAATCTTTGCGCGATTGCTCTCTGGAAACCGTGCAAAACATGGTGACTCAAGACCTACATGTGTCAGGCCAATGAAGCTCTCTCGCCTCTAATTCTAGTCTGCTTTTACAGAACTGCCATATATGCACATTTTGATAAGATTTATTCTGGAAAGGTTGTTAAACAGATCATCATGGCACATGGTAATCTGAAAGAGTGCATTTGACAGATAGTTTTCCATTTCGTCTCAGCATTCCATGTTGCTGTAATCCCTTAAAATCGTACCAATAACTATTAGGGATTTAATGTCACTCGTCCGGCTTTGACTTGATTTTCTCTCAGTGTCCCTGAACCCGGGACACAGCTGAGACTGACTGAGCCCATCAAATCTCTAAAGTCTCCAATTTACAGAATCAGCCGTGGAGAGACGGGATGTTCAGAGGCTGTAACAGGAAGACATGGTGACAATTCCAACCGGAGTCGGCGGCGCACGGCCGTGTTAATGGCTCTGATTAATGATTTTGCGAGTGTCTTTATTGAACGAATCCTCCAAAAACTGTGTCTCGTCAGGCTCTGACTAAAGTCACGGTGTGACAAAAAGGAGATCGCATGAGCGGAGAGAGATGAGAGAAGGGGGGGGGGGATCTCACATTTGAAGTCTCCTCAAAAATCCCCCAGTTAATTTTTCATGGCCACACCTTTTAAGAGACATGTCAGCTTGATTTAATGCTCAGCTGACAGTTATTGGTTTTTGGTGTTTACCTCTTATCACTTCAGAAAACCGGGGAGGCCAATTTACACTCCAGATGCACACAAAGTGGCATCAAAAATTAAGATCTTGACGCCCTGGAAACATTATAAAAGCTTTCTATAGTGCTCCTCTGTGTGTAATTGGTTGCGCTCTTTGTGTATGTGCGGGCGTGCGAGTGCTGAGAGGTGGCAGCTGCTTGAAGCTTGATCTGTATTTCCTGTGTTGAGGCTGACATGCCCACACAGTATACAGCAGAGGCATTTCTAATGCTCCACTTTCTCTTCCTGCACACAGGACCAAGGACAGCGTGAATGACGGAGGCGTCGACTGGATGGCGCTTTTAAACTCCCATTACTGATGGCCGGAGCTCGCTTTTGTCGAGCTTGAATTTTATAATAAGCAAGCGTGCACCAATAATAAGTGTTCAATGACACGTGTGCTGCCGTGCTTGATAATGAAAATCTTTAAAAGGGGGGGCTTACAGTGAAGAAATTGTCTCAAATGGTTCAAAGGATCTCAAGTGTTAGAAAAGCAGATTGATGTTTGCGCCGTGAGCCCCCGAGTAGAACTGGCCCAGGGTCTAATCAGAGACCGACAACACACCCCTCCCCGCCCCCCACTCCCTCCACACAGGCATGGGATTTTCTCTAACTATTCAGGGGCTGATAGATGAGCCTCTCTTTGTATTTCACCCGTGCACTTTTTAAATCTGAAAAGCCAATTCATCTTGGGCAAACACAAGAGGAGGAGGGAGCAAAAGAAAAACTCAAAAACTATTTTTCCACTCCTTGCCAGCACACAAGTGTCATTTTGCATGCTCCCTAAACACTTTATCTCGCCTTCATTAATTGTCCCAGCGCCTTGCTCACATCACGTGCCTTGACTACAACCATAACTGAGGAGAGAATAACTGGGCTATTCCTCTCTGTCTCACTCTCAATATTGATAAGTTCTCCAGAGATAAGGAACGGTCTGCACAGACTGTCTCATTGGGGGAAAGATATCACACACAAATGGGAAAAATGCGTTTGTGTTTCCGGATGGACTGAATTAATCTCTGCTTTTCAGGTACAATGCTTTTTAGACATTCAGGCACAGTAGTTTATCTATGCTTGTTGTCAAAATAGAATTCAAATATTTGGTGGACCAGACAAATAACCAGTGTAATAAATCATCCCTTTTTGTGTAGTGGGGCATCAGAGAGGCCGCTGTGCAGTCAGGTTGTTTGAAGCTTAGGCGGTTTCATTACACACATGTCAACAGCAAGGACAAAGTTTAACGGTCCTGCAGTCAACTTGGGGGCAAATATCTGACACTACCGCTGGCAAAATGGAAGCCTATTTGCCCAAGAAGATTGTTTCTCAGCCAGAAATAAAATATATGCCAGATAATTATGTTTTTTAAATCCAAATGTGCCCATGTGTTGAGAGAGAAATGGTGTCATGTTTAATTAGCAAAGTCTCACAGTGGATGTGGACACCTTGTTGACGCGTTCATTCCACATGAGCTATTGCTGATTCCTTTGAATACAATTTACATAATTAGACCTCATCCAGTCCTGTGAAGCACATGCTTCAAACGCCACGTTGCTCGCAGCAAAGCAGCACGAGCAGAAACAGCCGTATTAACAGTTGTGGCATAAATGTCGGGGCCGCCTCCCCCGTTTGCGTTGTATGAGACACGACGGTGTCACTGCATTACATGTATGACCCCCCCACCCATGTGTGCTCACACGCGTGCAGAAAGAACACGATAGCACCTCCTCCTCTTAAGACATAAACACAAAAGGAGAAAATCTCACTTTCTGTGAGATGACCTAAATTTCTGCGACGCTTTGCACTTACTGTACATATTAAATTTGATCCACATCCAATATGCAAAACCCACAGAGAGACACCTCAGTGCAGAGCAAAAATTCTTATTTACATGCATAATATTGCAAACTGAGACTCACCAACGGTGAATCCATAAGCTACGAGTCAAGCAACACCCATCTTCCCCAAAGAACAATGATGCATGACAGCCTGAATTACCAGAATGTACTGTCAGAGGGCTCCTCCAAAGCTCCAATCACTGAATTTCCTTCTGAATCTCGTCTTGCTCATCTAATAACTTTGTTTATGTCTGCTAAGGGACACGTCTGCAGAGACACCTTGAACACTGGGATGCAGCTCTCCGTCCTGACATAAAGAGAGAAATGAAATATTCAAGAGCCTGATTGTCTCCAAACTCCAGAAGCAGAATCAATAAAACATAACATTGGCTTCTTTCTGAGTTTAAGACTTCCGATGGGGTTTGAAACCCCCCATGTGACGTTGGAGGCTTTACTCTCACATATGAAAACACCATAGTTTTATTTTGATGTTTGAATTCATCAGCGGAGAGCATCTTCAGAACAAAAAGATCTGATGTTGCCTGTGGGAGCTGCGGCCATCTGAGATTCCACATCCTGTATTTAAAAGTATGTTTTGAAGAACGTGTTTCAACAGCCCATAATAAGCATCCATATTGCCACTCATAGTTGGTCTACTGAACTCATATTTATCCTTATATGCCACATATTTTTTATGTTCTGATCTTCTTCTTTGGTGAGTAAAATTGATTTCAAAGTCTCGGATGCTGAAAATGATTTTAACCCAAACATCCTCGCTGCTTATTATAACATCATCTCCATGTAAAGGGTTACGCCTCACTGAAGTGTGTCGCTTTTAGCAACACAACGGGGTAATTATGCAGAAGAGATCAATATATGCAAACGCCAACAAAAGAGGAAGGGCACAGCCAAATAGGAGGAGAGCGTGACCTTGTTAACGTGTTGTCTCCGAGGTGAAAGAAATCCTCTCAGCTCACTTCAATAATGAGAGCGTAAGAAATATGGAAGAAAACAACCGTCTGATTTTGTTCAAATGTTAACAGCACAAAGATCTGCTTTTAATCTAAAATGTCTTGATTAATATGTGAAATGAATAATATTGCATCCAGAGGGCTGGATTGCTCTCACGGCTCTCCAGCCAGCAGCCGGTTAGCGTGACAAAGACTGGAAGCAGGAATCCGGAAAGCCTGGTTCTGTCCAAAGGTGGCAGTTTCCACCAACTGACCCCTATAAACTTCATAAAGTGCACACATGCATGAGAATGCAGGGCAAATACACACGTTGCCCCAAATGTCAAGCTGTTGTTGTTTTTGTTTGGTTTTTTACAATTCCATAACACATTGGATTTGGATTATCGTGGCACACAGAATCTAAAGTATAAATCTTCCCATTTAAAGTGTAATTTCAGAATGTACCCATGTGCAGTTCTACATGCACGCCGGTGCAGCACGTGGGAACAATGTGTGAAGCCAGGGAAACAGGTGGAGGTGTGCTGCTATCAGTATTACTAACTAGCAGGTATCTGATTTCATTCAGTACTGTTCTCTGCTCTACGCAGTTCGATTTGCACCCCTGCAGGGTAAGTAAGTCACACGGGGTCATTTTCAAATAAATTACAGGAGATTATCACACAAAGAATTACTCTCTATTACAAATCATCCTGAGCAAAAAGCACATTTGTTTGAATTATATCATAATAATGACCTCACTTTTCACATGTCCAGGTGCTAATAGCCTCTGCTGACGTGTCAGATGGACCACTTAAAACGGAATTCAATCTAAATGGCACATTAGAATGCCAGGATGAGCATAGGCAGAATAACTTGCAAGACATGAAAGAGTTTGAGGAACATACAGGGAGTCTGGCTTCTCAAAGCCATTAAATATTAAGTTCTTTAAGGCAAGCAATCTCCCACAAGGGCAATGTTCAGCTGAGCTGCGCTCCACCACACTGTAATTTGCCTCTGATTTCTAATCTTTGAAAAAGAATGCAAAGCTAAGTGCCTTCCACAAATGCAGACTATCATGTCGTTTCTTAAGGCACATTATGGACCAGAGTGATTAGAGAACTAAAAATATGAAGGCATCTGAATCTGAATGCATTTACAATCCCATTAAATATGGAATTGTGTCTGTGGGCCAACAATAAATTTGAAATATCTTTCCCTGACACATTTTTTTAAAGTACATTTTCTGTTTGCCGCTTGCTTCCATCCCTCTCTCGCTGATTCAGTCTAAGCATGTGAATAAATTGTAACTTTCATGAAAATAGCTGCACTCCATGCAATTATAGAACATTAATTGGGAAAATTCTATCATGATTTTCCATCAGCAAGAGGCAAACATTTTATTGCTAACGGTTTTGACAGTCGGTGGTTGAGACAAAGAATCAAAACCGTTATAGAAAATTATAAGATGTAAAATGCAATATTGATATAATACATCGCTTTGATTCAGAGCCTGGAATGCAGTATTTTGCTTTTGCGTGGAAAGTGACCTTAAGCTCAAGTCTTAGAATATTTTCTTTCCTTAACTATTAAATTCTGCTCTCTCTGTTATCATTTCAGACAGTAGAGCACTGCTTCTTTTAAACAGAAATCCATGCAGCTGGAATCTCTGACAGCTTGCAATGAGCAGAAAACCAATGAATAAAGTCCGTTTAACCATTATAGGGAATATGTAAATGAAGCCGTATTAAACTGTGGAAATTGCACTCAACAATTAAAGGGCCCATCTGTTAAATAACCTTTCATGGCCGCAAACAACAATTTACTTATAATAAATTCACATCTCCTCCATGTCCCAATTTAAAGTGATGCTGAATTTTAACATAATAATCAATCTATCACTGCAGCTATTTGACCTGGTCTAATGTAATTCAAAGATAATCGCCCACACTGAATCCCTGGATGATCGCCTCTGTTCTCATTAGAGAAAAAGTCAGCCTATATAACATGTGGGTTTAAAGTGAGCCAAGAGAAGGAAAAAAAACGGAATATAAATCTGCTTAATGAATCATCATTTGTTTGCTCCATTAGAAGCACATTATGCATCAGCCTTGAAGCTATAGGATACCATCAGTTGAACAAATGCATCTAAAAACGAGGAGACCTTGTAGAATATGATCAGCAATGTAGAGCATTACCTTCATTCTCCATTTGCAAGGTAGATTTCTGCTGTCAAAGTCAAATCTAATATAAGAAGGAATGTATGAATGCATGAAATCACTACGTTGCAATGCAGCAAGCTGTGGAAGCAACATTAGCGTGAACTATCATTCAAAGTTAACATGATTAACTTATCAGCAAATACCTGCTGACTTACACATCACACATTTACAGTATCTACCCTCATCTGAGTCCCATTCAACGTCTTAACCAGGTGCATTTTGAGTCACGTATGTATGAAGATAATGAATCAAAAATCTAATACTAAGTCTTTCATCAGTAATTCATTTAAAATATTGTGCTCTTTAATTTCTCATTGCACAACAATGTTCACCAGCTAGTAGTTGCAGTTGCACCAGCTCGTCGACTGCTTTATTATCTTTCTTTAGCACCTGCCTGCAGCTGCTGGAAACAACGCTGGCGATAGTGTAGTGGGATTGGATCAATACAACAACAGACCAGAGAGACCAGAGAGCCAAAAGAGCTCAAACATGTTAAAATGCTCCATAAAGCTGATTGAACGGGAGAATAAAGTGCTAATTGCCTTTTTGGTTTGTTATTGCTAACAAGACTTTCAGTTCTATTTCATCCTTTGTTAATGACAGAATTGATCACCCCCCCCCCCCCCCCCAGAATGTGCAGTTAACACCACCATTTTTATTAAGCTATCCCCAATGGAGCTCCTCTAAATTTAGCATCCTATGACAACTTTAACAGGACATGAAGCATCTGCAGGAACAATGTATGACTTAAGACTTTCACTGAAGCTTGTGGCAGCTAAAAAAAAATGTTTTACCTTTGGCTTAATTTATTATACAGTGGACACTTAAAGCCTCGCCCATTGGGAGAAATCTATTTGAAAATGCGACAGAGAGGAATGAATCAAACGTTTACCAATTATTCCATCTTTCTGGACTCCAGCTTTAAGGAATCTTTGCATTCTTTACAACAACTAGGTATAGTAATGTACGTAAATAGCACACTGTAAAAAAGTCACAACCTCATTGTGAATCTAATTAGATCAGAAAAAAATGAGAACCTACTTGAATTTAAGGCTATTTTAGTATGTGATTGAAACATAGCTACTGTTATTCGCTCATATCACTGACCTCTGCTTTCAGAACTGCAGTTCTGCGGCATTTTGCCTCTCCATATGTTTCTGCAGGCTTCTCAGAATGTTTCTGATATTGTTATTGCCATTATTGTCTCAGATGATTGTTTGTGCTTCAGCCACAGCTCGCTGTGGACTCTGTGGCTGACTAATGAATTGAGCAAAATGCACACAAGCAGTCATAATGAAGACCTTCTTTCGACACACACTAGATGGAAAACTTAACAGCAGTCGGAGACAAACTGTAAACAGAAGCTCCAAACAACTGATAGTTATCCACGATTTGGGAAGTAGAACAGCCATATTCTCAGCAATCTTTTGTTGCATCCGCGGTAGGAGAACAAAGACGTGCAACAAAACATAATTACACTGGAAAAAAATATCCAAACCATTAAATTAACAAGCTGCAGTCGAGGTTGGACTGAGCATATTAGAAGAAAGAACGGACTTACACACATAGTAGATAGAAACGCAATCCAAACAGTGAATGCTCAAGATTTCTTTTATGTATTCCTGCTTAAATTCAATCTATTAGTGACACTCGCCTTTCAGATAAACTGGGCATTAGTACAGACATAAAGATATTTATGTGCCAATGCTGCTAAATAGGATGAAACAGGAGCATGCACGGCAGTCAGCTCAATTCTGCAGTCAGGTTTTAAGGCTGTAGATAAAGGTGGCATAATTTTGGGCCATACTTAAACACTTAAAGGTACAAACAGAAAATTGTAAAGATATTGATGCTGGTTCTGCTATATTTACCACGGCCTTTCCTGCCGGGGAAGATTTCCACATGATTTTGTGCTCCTTCTGAGCCACACGAGTATCACTGGGGTCAGCGCCTGATGTCTGGGGACGAGACCTCTAATTCAACCCACACATGCTGGGGGAGACTTTGTGCAGACCAGCCAGGTTATTTGTCCCTTCCAGAATGTTGGCAGGACAGTATTCTCTTAAATATCATCGTACCTTATAGTCTTACAATTTCCATCCACTGGAAGTTCAGCGCCACTCTTGTATTAAATACTGTGCATGCATGGCTATATATAGTAGTTCCAATTACAGAGTACGTGCTGCAACAGTAAATACCACATCCTTTTAACACCGCGCCGAGTCTTAGTTTAATCACATGAAATTTGAAATTCAAAACTGTTAGAATTTGCTTCAGAGCGGTTGCTTTCAAAACCAACTGCCCTAAAAACACCAAGCTATGCAAGAGGGAGGACTGAAGCCCATCCCAGTTCCCATTTGTGGAGAAGTGGGGCACACCCCGGACAGGTCGCCAATTCGTCACGGTGCTGACATGCAGGAAGGCGCTTAATATCACATAATCTGGCAATTTAGAGTCACCAAAACCTCTATGTTGCATGTGGAAGGAGGACCCAGAGAGATTCAAACCCAGAACCCACTTATTGGAGCAAACCATTGCACCCTTGTACCAGACCCCATGGTTCCAATGAACGTACACACAGACTTAAGCTGAAAAACTTAGTTGCACATTTACAGAGCAATTGAAAATATTTCTGCCCTGGTAAAGTCACACTTTGAAGATGCCGTAAACAGCAATGTCAATAGGAGAAACAATACATGATTACAGCATGAACAACTAGAATGCATGGTAAACTGAAAAGTAAACAGTAGAGCATCATGGGAAGGTGAACCAAAACATTTATTGCTAAGGTTGTAAATCTAATAGGCCCTCTAAGAAGTCACGTTGGGCCATCCTGTACGTCTCTCCACCTGCGTGTATATTTGTTCAAAAATCTCCACTCCATGAAAATAAAATACAAATCCATAACAATATATTTACAATATATTTACCGCCTAAATTTCTGTTTCATTTCTTTCTGCTCCAGTTGCGGTATGATCATGACAGGTTACAAATTTGCAGCTATTTCTGGCCTCCCTGACCCGAGCTCATTTCTTTAAGCTTGTTGTGCTGCAACAGAATGAACCGTTAACAAGTCCTCAAGAAAGCAGAGGGTAAACAATTACACTGGGAAATGTTCCTGGGGCGTTACCATGGAAGCTAAAAAGGGACATTCCTAATGACCGGTCATTTTGACAGGGAACAGCAAGTGTGTACACCAGTTAGCAATAATAGAATCTTGTGACAAACACATGAAAATTTTTAGAAAACTTAAATTGGTCAAATTTGACACAATAAAGGGTGAATAGCGGGTAAATATTCTCAAATATTCTCAAAAGCAATGGTGCGTGATTTGAAAGAGCTCTGAAAGTGTAGCTATGAGTGGTAGTGTAGCCGTTTAGGGGCATCTGTGGCTCAGGAGGTGGTGCAAACATCCACTCCCTGGAAGGGTGGTGGTTCGATCCATGACCTCTGCTGGTCATCCCCCCCTCTGGATATTCCCGAAGAGCAGGTGGTGCCTAGTCATGGGTGAACAGGTGAATGTTGGATTGTGTAAAGTGCATTGTGTGGTCAGTCAGATAAGACTGATAAGACGAAGGACGATGCAGCGACCATTTGTCATTCTTTAATTCTTACTAAATGCAGGATACTGTATTTACTGTAGATTCAAACGGCAAGTAAATGTATAGAGAGAACTGATCAGAATTGTGCTGCACATTGAAATTAATTTGGTAATGAAATACATATGCATTTCAATTAATATGTTGTAGGCCTACGGAAAACTGCTAAACAGAAACTAATTTGCAGGTAAACTTGCAGCCAGATAATTGGAATTTACAATAAAAAGTTTTACAGTGTACCTATGCTCATACTCAGGCACGCTTAATAGACAATAAAGTAAACATCAAAAGAAGGAGAATAGCCTTTTGCAAAATAAATTGGCTGCAATAAGTCGATAAACAGTGCAGGGACTATCTTCAAGCAATGCCATACCTTTCTTCTTCTTTTTCAATTTTGTAAAAGAGGCTTACGGCTTCTTCTTTTTTTTTCCCATAAGGCTGTATTTTTAATTCTAACGCAAGGGATTGGTCACACTTGGTCTCATTAGCATGAGGAGCTGTATAAACCCCCGCCGCTGCAGAATTTTGAGCTGATGTGTTGAAGGCGAGGCAACAAGCGCGTCTGACTGGCTGCGCGCAAGGAGTGAGTAACTTTCACTTCCAGTCACTTCAGTTCATTAAAGCGGGAGTTAAATGGAGAGCTCAGTCCGGAGGTGAACTGCTCTCATCCGTCCAGCTCACAATGAGGCTGCTTACCGAGGGGAAACGCATCCCGAAGATGACACGGGGAAAATGTATTATTTATTGGCACCGGTGGATTTTTATATTCTCAATCCATCAGTTTTTATTTACTACTGTGGCTCAGTCCGAGGGAAATACTATCCGATACCAGACCAACGAGGAAGGCGCACCAGGTACAGTGATCGGAAACCTTGCCAAGGACATGTCCTTGACTCAGCCTCATTCTTCCAGGACCAGTTTCAGGATGATGAAACAATTCAATGATTCATTCATCAGGGTGAGAGAAAGCGACGGAGAACTCGCCGTGGGGGAAAGAATCGACAGGGAGAGACTCTGCAGACACACTCCACAGTGCCTCGTTACTTTTGACGTGGTTAATTTCTCCAAAGACCGCTACAAATTGATCCACGTTGAGGTGGAAATAAAGGACATCAATGACAATTCCCCGGAGTTCCCGCACAAGGAATCTGTGGTGGAGATCTCAGAGAACGCAGCGGTGGCGTCCCGGATCCCTTTGGACCCAGCTGCGGACGCAGACGTCGGGTCAAACTACATCCAAAGCTACCAAATTTCAGTCAACAGTCATTTCACAATTGATGTGCTCCAGCGAGCAGACGGGGTTAAATATGCGGAATTAGTGCTAATGAAGGAGCTGGACCGGGAGACGCAGGCGTCATATACCGTGAATCTGGTCGCCGCGGACGGAGGAAGCCCCCGCAGATCGGGCTCAACAAGGATCACCGTTAAAGTCACCGACTTTAACGACAACAGCCCCGTGTTTGACCAGAATAGTTTCTCTGTCACTTTGCCAGAGGACGCGCCAGTCGGCACGGCCATCCTGGACCTGAACGCAGCGGACGCGGACGAGGGGCTGAACGGAGAGGTCGTCTACGGCTTCGGAAAGCAGGTCTCCCAGGAGATACGCGAACTTTTCCGAATGGATAATAAATCGGGCCGCCTGACTCTCAGGAGTCCGGTGGATTTCGAGGACAAAAGGACGTACGAGGTGGACGTGCAGGCGACGGATCTGGGGGCGAACCCGACCCCCTCCGTGTGCAAAATCATCATTCACGTCGCGGACGTGAATGACAATGCCCCGGAAATCAGCATCACGCCAATGACCTCCATCGCGACGGGCGTCGCGCACATCAGCGAGGCTGCGGAGAAGGACAGCCTGGTGGCACTGATCAGCACCCTGGACAGAGACTCGGGCGCGAACAGCCGCGTGCACGTCACGCTGTACGGGCACGAGCACTTCAAGCTGCGACAGGCGTACGAGGACAGCTACATGATAGTCACGGCGGCCGCTCTGGACAGAGAGCGGATCAGTGAGTACAACCTGACAGTCATGGCCGAAGACTTTGGGTCGCCGCCGCTGAGGAAGATCACCCAGTACACCATCAGACTGAGCGATGACAACGACAACGCCCCCCACTTTAATAAAGCTGTGAGTGAGGTCTCAGTGGTGGAGAACAACCCCCCCGGGTCCTACATCACCACGGTGGAGGCCAGTGACGCGGATCAGGGCAATAATGGCAAAATCACCTACAGACTGGTGGACAGTCATATCATGGGGTCTCCACTAAACACCTTCGTGTCCCTTAATTCAGTGTCTGGCTCCATATATGCGCTCAGAAGTTTCAACTATGAAGTAATGAAGCAGCTGGACATACACATCCAGGCGAGTGACGGGGGGTCACCACAGCTGCAGAGCACAGCTGTCATCAGACTGAAAATCCTCGATCAGAACGACAACCAGCCGTCCATCGTAGAGCCGGCGCTCTACAGAGGATCTGCGGAGGTTTTCCTGCCCAAAGATGCGCCTGCAGGTTTCGTGGTAACCCGCATAAAGGCCACGGATGCTGATGAAGGCATAAACGCAAAGCTGTCCTACAGAATGACAGAGGGGGGGCACCTGGGCTTCTCCATCAACAAAGACACGGGGAAGATGCACGTGAGCCGACAGCTGATGTATGATGTCACAGACAATGTCAAAGTCACAGTGTCAGTCAGTGACAGTGGATCCCCTGCGCTTACCTCCACAGCCGTTATACACCTGAGCTTCATAGAAGGAGGTCTCCCCACCATGCCGTCTTTGGCTCAAAATGGCAGCGAGGAGCTTTTTGAGTGGGACATGTCCATAGCCATCATAATTGTCCTGGCAGGGAGCTGCTCTCTCCTCCTGCTGGCTATTATTCTCATCACAACCATTTGCAACCGCAGGAGAAAAGAGACAAGGGAGGCGGGGTATGAGGAAAAAGAGGACATACCAAATGTGGAGAAAGTGGAAAGCGGTCATATTGATTCATTGATTGCCAACCACAAAGGCAAAGTGTTTGATGCCCATCCATTTCCAGAGAAACCTGCACTGCCCAGCGGCACCACAACAGAGACAGGCTGTGAGGATGGCAGACAGACAACAGGCGTATTTGAGCCAAACAGCAGAGCGATGGAGGGTAAACTAAAGGCAAGTGACGTTTTCTTTTTCTTTTTCTTTTTTGCTGGAGATTTATTGTCTCCCGTGTCTTGACTTATAATCCATGTCGAACGTGTTTGTGTCCTTGCAGGGTTATTCGACGCTGCCAGGATACGGGAAAGAAACAGTCAGACCAATAACGATATGGAAGGGTAATTCATTCACAACGATCTCAGCCAGAGAGCCTCACATCAGTGGCAAGGACAGTGGGAAGGGGGACAGCGACTTCAATGACAGCGATTCTGACATCAGTGGGGATGTGCACAAGAAAGAGTCTCCACCAACCAACAGTGAGTGTCTCAGAAATCATTATTAGACAGAAATCCTGAGGGGACGGGAGTCAAATGAGAGGATGTGAAGGTGAAACCCATCAGGGCAGTGTCTTGTAATGCAGTTTATGCATTCATCTAAGATGTATACAATGCAGACTGTGCTTGGTGACAAACACATCGATTCTAATACACTGAACAGATTATGATGAATCCAATGAAGCCAAACTGCATTTCAAATCTGAATTCATTTCCATTTACTGAAAATCAAAGCAGTGATGAAGCAAAATGAGTAAAAAGGTATATAAGGACTGTTCAACACCATTTAGTGACGAAAACAACAACAACAAAATGGATAAGATGATAAAAAGAGTAATATTAAATAATGTCACAAAAAGATAAACGAGTATGAATAAAAACCATAAACTGTAAAATGATGAAACACTTCTCTGCTCACGTGTAAAAGTCTAAACGTCTGATCTCCTGCACTTCACTCGGCATCAAACGCCGCCATCCTGGTGAGCCAGCAAATGTGTTCCTCTTTCATCCTGACAGCACCGCTGCTTTCCCACAGGTCTCTGGGCATGTACCAGCGAGTGCAAAGTGTTGGGACACTCGGACCGCTGCTGGAGCCCATCGGCTACAAGGCCCAACACGAGCATGGCCTGTGCGCCGCACCTGGCGACGTTCTCCAAGACAGCGTCCCTTCCTCGGGACACCAGGAAAGACAACCCCTACCCGGCTCACACACCCAAAAGCAATGCGCTGCAAAGTGTGTATGAAAAGGTTCAGCACCAGGAGTTTGATTATATTCTTGTTGGACCAGCGACACCGGCCAGAATACAGGAAACGGATGAGCTATCCATTCCGGAGTACACAAACGCTTAAAGACCCAAAAGCCATCGGGAGCGCTCCTGTCTATAAACTGTACAGTACTTTGATCCTTCGTTGAATTGTTGCTGTGTTTTGTAGTACGTTGTGTCTTTGGGCTCATATATGACTGTTCAATGTATCATGTGTAATATGCAAGATTTTGTACATTAATATTATATTTTTCATAATGATTTGATGTAAAGAACAATTTTAATACACATTTTCAAGAGCATGTGTTACTCTATAAGGGGCATGACCTATGGACATCGAGGCTGAGTGGAAACTTCCTGCTGTGTAAAAACTATATGAAAGATTACCATGTTTGTGGTAGATTTTTTTTGTCACATTGTTACACGAATAAATGGTTAAAAGCTAAATTGATTTGTTGTTCAACAACAGTTAAAAAAAAAAATGTCGGGACATAGAAGAAGTGCAAATCTTTGTCCTACAAAAATACTCAGAATAACCCCAATTATCCAACTGAATAGATTTAATTTGACTTAAAGGCTTATAAGCTTCCATAAATAAAATATGATCCTCGGAGATCACAGCCGAATTGACAGCAAGCATAAGCCAGTGTCATATTCTTTTATAGCATACAATTGAGTTTACTGCACCGCCTCAATTTGCATGCAAATAATGCATTGTTGATCAAATGTCCTCACAATTACAGATTTTTTTTCAAAGGTCAACTAATCCCTTCACCTTTTCTGATTGCATTCCCGCTTACCAATTAACCATAATATGCGGTTCAATCTGTTTCCAAGCAACAGCAGTGAAGCGAATTTGAATTGCTTTCTTTTCTTATTTTTCCCCCTTTCGAGCGCAATAATGATTAACTGCGAGCACTAAACGAACTTTCTGCTATTGTTGAATCAGGAAAATCTTAATTAGACCAAAGGGATGTTTGCTTGTGTAAGAGACTGTGTGTGGCTTTGTGCTGTCTGAGAACCTCGCAAGCAAACAGTCCATTCCCGCTGACACCTAACAAAGAGCAGCATTAAATCTACAGCAGTCATGCTAAATTAATTGCATGTACCGGTAATTGACAGCTATGTATAAAAGGTAGGTAAATATATGCTCTGAAGGCACAGTGGACTTAAATGCAATACGTTTTCCCTCTAAATCTGCCTGGAAGTTCACTTTTCCGTTTTTCAGCCAACCGCTTCATCACTGTCAGCAGCAGCAGCAGCTCACAGCTGCTTCAAATCTCTTGATTTCTTTTAGTGCCACAGGATGGCCACCTCGCTTCAGGCAACCTGGACCTTCAAGTAACATTAAGACGAAGAATTTGGCTTAAATAATTTATAGCAACTGTGCGTCATTGACACTGAAATGTCAGAAAGTCTCCTGGGGTATAACCTGATTCTCCACAGAGGGGCATGCAGTATTAGCTGAGGACTAATAGAGGACATTATGAAAGAGACGGAGGAAAGAGTCCAAAATGCCACTCGTGGATCACTCTTTATTGAGCACTGCACATCTGTGGTAAGACGGCCTTATAAGCTTTTGATTAGATATACAATGGCATCCATGATGTATAAATGCAATCATAGACTCTGCAAGCGCTTCATAAGACTGCTCCTTCATGCCGCTCGTCTTTCTTTGTGCCTTCTGAAATGTGTGCAGGAACAATGCAGGCCGACCTCTACCGCAGGCAGCCGTCTCCTGAGACTTGGAGCTGTGGCTCTCATTGTTGCTGCAGTGATGATGTTGTGTGCATCTATGGCTGCTCTGTACCTGCAGAAAGTCAGCGATAAAAATGTAAGTGTCGGCTGAGGATTATGCTGCAGTTATTGGAGTGGCCCATCAACGACCGACAGCTCAGGCAAAGCCAACGAGTCCTGAGGAGGAAAACAGAACGGAGTGCAAAAACCTTCTCAGAATTAAAACGTCATTGTTCTTTCTTGAGATCACCACCAGCAATATTTATGGGAAAAAAAATAAAAACAGCGATTCCTTTTCAGTAACAACAAAAACGAAATTGCATTCTTAATTCGATATCCAACACATACAAACTACTACATATAAATTGCTTATTTGTGCCTTATTAAGCTCAACTGTGGGGCAAATATTACTTTCAAGGTCTGCGAAACAATCTCCTGTGGCGCTTTGCTCTTTACTCAGTGTGCTTAAACTACACTAGATTTCTGAAAGAGAAGCAACAGCAACAATTACTGTGCAGCGGAAGACTGTTTCCCTCTCTTCTATTGAGCTTGCAACAGTGTGATTTACATAAGTTGACTAATCAGTCATTCTAACATTTTGCTGCCAGGTTTATAATGTTCGTTACCGTGTGAACATCAATGGGGAGGTGACAGAGGGCTCTGTGGAAATTGATTCTGACAACAACCTGGAGCGACTTGAAGCTGGGAGTGGAACTGAAGAAGCCGTGCAGATTCGTGACTTTCAAATTGTGAGTGAGTTTGTCCTTGTTCTCTCTTCCTGAGGTAGTTCAGCCGAGACTTTCTGTGTGCTGAGCAAAGTAGCAAAGCTGCGAGTGTAAACATGGCATCTCTGTGATTTGGTGCAGGGAATAACTGGAATCCGCTTCTTTGGAGGAGACAAGTGCTACATAAAATCCCAAATCAAAGCCAACCTTCCTCACATGGGAGCTCACAACAAAGAGCTGCTGATGCTGGACCTGGTATACGCACACTTTTTTCACGCAGAGCTTTGAACATTGGGGAAATAAATTGCAGAGGCTCCTCTACTGGGTTTAAATCATCATAATTTGTTATTCCGTCTTGGTAATTCAATGAAATGATGTGTCTTTCTCACCAGACTGATGAAGTCATTCCAGTGAGGTTTGACGAGGAAGTCCTCAAATGGGTCTCTGCAGCGCGGCCGCTAAAAGACACCAGTTTTCTGAGCCACAAAATCCTCGACCTGTGTAGAGATCTTCCCATTTTCTGGCTCCAACCTGTTCACCATAAAGGTTTCACTTGTTAGTCTCCTGTCAGTTGTCATTAATGCAGTCCCTAAACATCAACGACTGGCCGGTAGCCCCCCCCCCCCCCCCCCCCCCGTTTTATTATTTCATAGGTTATTCTGAGAAGTTGTAGAAACAGCAGAAACACAGGATCCATTTACAGTCACACACCAAAAAAACATCTCTGGTCTTGTATCAAGAGAGAATGATCTTGAAATATGCACGAGCGCTTGAAATCACTGCTGCCAATTTAATAATTCAGGACGTCTGGGACAGCTCTGACGATGTAGGATTCAGCTCTGAGGACATGTAAGGCATCTTGTGGATGTTGACCCAATACTCTTGCCTCTCGTGGCTTCTGTAACAGATGGGGAGAGGAGAAAGAGAGATGTACCACAATCCAATCGGCAGTTTAACATGGAGGAGATTGAGCCAGCTGCTGGGGACAGCGAGCCGGTGAATCACACAGCAGATGACACCTCCAGCATCAAGGAGGAAGACGAGGGGCTGAGGTCCGCAGAGGGGTCAGCGTACAATCCTGAAAATCCTTATCATGTGAGTATTACCATAATCAGGAATGCTGTTTATGATAATTAAGCCTGCCGGGATGGTGAACCTTTGATTAACAATCAAGAGGCATATACCGAGCCCTGAAGCAACCCTCAAGGTAACTTTATGAATTTAAGTTTCTCTGTTTGTCAACACTTTTACAAATGACTGCATAACAGAATCCTCAAGACACCGGCCTTGTTAAAAATGTGTTCTTACAGAAATAGCAGTGCATTCTGTGGAAATGTGTTACACTGGATGGAATCCACCTGTCAGCTCTGGGCATGCACTGCTCCTACCGCTGAGTGGGTGTCATATTAGCTGCTATTATAGCAGGTCACGGGGGGGTAACAACTGCCATTCCGAGTTGATGAACTCGTGAACTAAAGCGAAAAAATCGGTTATAAAAATTCACTTTGCCTGAGTGAACTGTGGGCATAAGAGTATGAGAGGTTTATGAAAACAATCTTAATTGCAAATGAGTATAAATTTAGATCCACATTATAATATTAACATTATTTCAAAACTGCAGCGCAGCAAAGGGGCTGGAGGAAGAGGCGCCATGATCTTTGACACCATGTTAGACCACCAGGGAATCTGCTGTGCAGAGTGCGAACGCAGCTACACTCACTGTCAGAGAATATGCCAACCCCTGCAAGGATACTGGCCTTGGCCCTACAACTACAGAGGATGCCAGGTAGCTTGCCGGGTCATTATGCCTTGTCGCTGGTGGGTGGCACGCATTTTAGGAGTTGCATAAGAAAATGCAGCTTTTTCTTTTCAGTAAAATCAAAAGGTTTCCACATTTTGATATGCATGCAGCTATTTACTTTGCTGGCATGAAACCCAGATCGTGATGAATCATTATCTGTTCTACAAACTATGATGAATCCAGAGAAAATATCTTACTTTCAGACATATGTTTCTATTTGCATGCACACACTACTTCATTACATAAAGTAACACTGTAAGGCATAAATGTTATTCCTATTTACAGCAACAGACCAACAAATGAGCATATTCATTATCGCATCATGGCATAAGAAGGCTAAATGCACTGTACTGTGTTAAATGTAAGATATGGGATTGAATCCAAAGGATCAGCAGGTTATGTAGCTGCTCTAATTGAACTGGCTTTATTAAATTGCAATCACTGTATATGCTGGCTTTGATGTATTTATTGTGTGTGTGTGTGTGTGTGTGTGTGTGTGTGGGTGGGTGCGTGTGTCACATCCTGTTTCCATGGTTCCACTGGGTGTTCTCTTGATAAAACCAAAGTGACAGCAGCAGTTGCCATAACTTTCATTCACAGCTCAGACTCCGTTTGAGGGCAATGCAATTTGTGCACACTGACATGTGCATTGATGTGAACTAATGTGAGCTCGGCATCTTAGCGATGATGGGAAATATTCCCAAAGACGTGAATTTCATTATTACATTTAAAAAAAAGAGAAAAAAATGCATATTATCTTCTATGGAAAGAGAGGAATATGGAAGCTTCACCAAATAAGATTTTTCCTTTAGATAGCTGTCCTCCCATCTTTAGGTGTAGGCTATTCTGACTATCTGAAAATCAAAAGAAATCAGATTACTATCTGCAAAACCATATGCCAACTTTCTAAATAATTGAAAGGAATCATGTTGCGATCAAGGCGATTTCACAGAGGGTGATCCAAGCACATCCAATTACAACAGATGTGAAATCACACCATATCTGCTACTGAAGCCGCGTTTGAAACTCTGAAGACGTGTCAGAAAACAACACAAAGAGATGCTTGTCTCTTTGCTTGGAGATCTTTCCTGGTTTTCATGGGGGTGGAGGTGCTTATCACATCTGCAGTGCTGATAAGACGGCCTCTGTGCTTCCGTAGGCGATATAATATTAATCCCTCTCCCACGTCTGCAGATGCACTTAAAGGAAGGTGACAAGCATGACATATCCAGGACCTCCTGATGGCTTGTGCTCTGGAGTGCAGCCGCTAAAAGAGCCCCAAGTACCCTCAAGTGATGTAAATTTGCAGGGGGAGTCCAATTTCCATCACAGCACTGTCACTGCCATGGTCATTAAACTAAATCATCCCGCTGTGTGTCACACAGCTCCCATTTTAAAGTCCCCTCAATAATGGAGTTATACTTGGACTGCAGATTGCAGCACAACAGTGAAAGTCAGCAGCTGTAAGAGTATCCTGCACGATATTTCATATTTAGAAATCACAAGCGCATGATGCAAGAGTTGAAATTATGAATTAATTCCATGGCTGTTAGCACCTTAGTTGCAGAACTCTTTCCAGGGTTCTGCATAACCTCTAAAGTTTGACGCTGCAGCTGAAATGTAAATATGACTCGTTACGTGCTGGTTGCTGGTGGCAGATTCCTTGGGTTTCACTCGGAATATGTTGATACAGCAGCACAAGATGGAGAGCTCTCAGCTCGACGAAAGATGAAAAAAGACTAAAACACATCACCACAAGCAACAACTCAAAATGCCATTTAAACAGAGGGAAAAATACATGGCTCAGAACAACAATAGTTTTGTTATCCTGAGGCTTCGTTTCTAAAAAAAATAAAAAATAAAATGTGTTTCGTATTTCCATTCCTCTCCTGAGAAGAGAAATGTAACCCCATTGAGTAGAAAAGACAAATGTGTTGGCGAGCATATTCAGCGAGTGAGACAGTGGTGCCTTTTTGTTTGTCTCCCCCTCTGGAGCCAAGCTTACCCTGGGAGCCCGGCAGGCCCGGGAATAAGCAGAGCTTTGTGAGCGCTGACCCACTGAGCCCAGCAGCCAGACTGCAGACTGCCATGCCTGAGCTAAAAGGAAACCGCAGCAAACGAGTCTGCAGCAGCCAGCGGTGGGGGAGCTTTCCTCACATCCACCTGTGCTTTCATCATCACCCATCAAAATAAGCGCAGCCAGACGCAGCATTCTGGTGGCCACAGAATCAAAAGCTTTTCCATCAACATCCCCCGGGCACCAACACTCACAATACACTTGGGATACCTTAGCTGCTAATTTATTTTGCGGCATGTATTTGTGCTAATCGAGCTAACACTCTCAAGAGAGCTCCGTATAAATACATCAATGGCCCGTCATAAATGCGCCTGCCGTTGCCCAAGAGGCATCAGAAGTGTGAAGCGAAGCGCTCCGGTAAACATGTCCCACATTTGATTACATGTTTTCCATTAAATCCAGACAGGAATGAAATGAACAGGAGTGACAGTCCATTTTGCACCTCAACCAGAACACAGAAATCCTTTTAGATTGGCTCATTATGTTTTTCCACACGATAGCATTGCAATACCCTTATAAATGCTGCCACTGTGAAAAAACCTGTAACCCACAGTTTTGCACACGCAATACCAATCCAAGCGATACGCATTTGTCTTTTTTATTCCCCCGAATGGTCAGAAAATAACATAGCTAGATAATAAAGTGGTGTGTGTGTGTGTGTGTGAGCGAGAGAGAGAGAGAGAGAGAGAGGGTAAATGCTTTTTAATCCCATGGTTGAGTGACCACTTGCAGCTCTGCCCGGTTGTCTGGGTCTGCCTGCTATTTGCATTTGTCTCAGAAGTTTCGCTGCCATTGGCTGAAATACCAACAAGACTCTCTCTCTCTCTCTCTCTCTCTCTCTCTCTGTTTCACACACACACAGAGAGACACAAACACACACACCCTCCTATTTAGTATGCTAGCCCCCGATGGGCTGCTAATTAAATGCTTGCTTGTATTGTAAGGGAAGTCCATCTTGTTTACATCATTAAGTTAAAACTGTAAATATGTCTATTGGGCTACCTGAAATACTAAGTTACACTTTCTGTCATGAAACATTGCAGCAATTGTTCTTGCTACTTTGCACACACACACACACTGCAGGGATTTTATTTGTATTTATTTCGGTGTATTGCACTTGCTTGCATTGTCTGCACTCAAATGGAAATCCTGTAGTACTGTACGGGTCTAAATTGGACACAGTGATGGGAACTGCAGCATCGTGTTCCCAGGGACAAACTGTACATTTGACAAATAAGTGCAGTGAAGGCATCCGACCTGCAGATGATGTCAAGGGTACCTCACAGGAGGTGGATAATTACCTTCATAAAACAGCAAGTGTGGGCTCGCCGAGAAGACATTTGATAGGCAGTGACACAGATTATACAACCTCAGCCGTGTCATCATTTTCTTCAGCTCTGTGAGTGATATTAGAAAAACATGCCAATGGGCTCAATATGAAAAGAGTCTCTATCTGAATGTGGCATTTGTCAAAAGCTTCAGTCACCACCAGGATGTACCACAGAACGTACACATCCTCCGGTGGGGCGCTTAAAAAGTGCTATAGATAGCTCAAAGCAGAATCAAATCAAAACTTCACTGGTACAAACTGTACCAAAAAAAAAAAGCTATGCCACAAAGCAATGTCAAGAGGCTTGCTGCATGAAAGCAGAAGTTGTCCAAAGAGTTGTGGGAAGCACTGGCAAAGTTTATGAGAATAAAGTAAATGTGTTTTAAATCCTCAGCAGCACGTGCAACAATGAGGGAGCCTGAGCCCCCCGATACGCCACCCCGGGGGCAGGCTCTATACTTAAGGCTTACAACGGCCTCATTATCTTCCTCCACTCGCATCAGATCCGAGCAGCAGTTTGTCACAGACAGGCTCCTCTCTGCCAGTAGGCATCAGACCAATCCTCCTGTAACACTACTGTACATAATTGCCATATGGCCGGCATTTTGAGCCAGACTGAAGACTGAAAAACCCTCCAGGCTGATTCCCCAGATAACTAAATGAATATTTTATCTCATTTCCATCTAATTTGCAGCATATTATTATACAGAACTGGAAATTTTAATTAATTGATAGAACAGATCAAACACAGGTTTACACTTTGATTTCCGGGAGCTGGTATTTTGATAATATGCATGACTCTCTCGCTCTTCTCTCTCTTTCCACGCCAGGCTTTTAACACTCCCAGAATTTCAGCATCTCTGTATGAAAATGATATATTAAAACATACAGCAACTTAATAGCTGTCAGTGCACATGAAAGGCTTGTCCTGGTTGTGTGAGCAGCTCCTGCGAGGAGTCCCTTTACCTGCCACTCTGCTGATTAATTAATTTCACACTGTTTAATTAAATCAACAGTCTGGGGAGTCTGGGTGGCTCCGCAGGGAGCCCTATCTGAGCCTTGTGTGAACAGAGATTACTAAAGGTCTCAGAGAGCCACTCTCTGGCTGATGCTGACTCTGACGTCACCCTCCTCTGGATACCTGAGTCCCCGTCACCCGGCAGCTGTGAGCTTTTACTGTTAAGACGTGACTGCTCTGCACCGTTCACTGATCGTCTCCTAAAAGATTCATTAATGAAGGCGAATCAAACATTTGACAGCATCTGGCACAAACTGACTTGACAGAAGACTCTGAAACTGGAGCACATGAACCTTGAATATTATTAAAAACAATTGTATCGTCATTCTAACATGTGAATAAGAACTCAAATGAACAAAGGTGACATAAAAATGTGACGTGGAACCAATTAAAGAGTCAAGCACAAAACAAGAAGAGATAGCACAATATAATAAAATATGGACATTTTGAAGATTTTTCATGGACAGTGTCTCGCTAAATCAAAAGCAGCACAGAACGGCTTCATCTAAAATGAATATATTAAACTCCCATAACTTGCCCAACATAGCTGCATGTCACAGTCAAAGCCCCAGAGACTCAAAGACAAGAGGACGCATAGCAGAGCAAACCGCATGTCTAAGAGACGTACAATCGCTCTGATCTCCTGAAACACGTCTTTGACGTCTCTAATCCCAAACTAGAAAGGAGCACACGCAGTGTGTCCGCAGAGCTCGACAGTCAAGACACGCATCGTCCTCTGGGTTCTGACAACATTATAGAAAGCGAAACAAAATCAATCATTTTATCCAGCTCTACTCCAAAGTCCAGTGGCTCCTTCTTCGGGACTGTGCCCACTGTGTGCCTTGGTCATCCATCAAGCAGGTAATTTACGAAAACTATCAAACTGCCCGTTCATGCAATGTTTAAATAAAGTATCTTTGTCGAGTGACACGATAATGAAATGATGAAAAAAAAAAAAACCTCCAGGATCCGCCTATTTAAACCAGATCCGACATTTAGCATGTTCTTCCCTGGCTTGTGTCCCCCCCATTGAGATTGATGAATATGTGTGGAGCAGATCTGGAGTGATCCTGGCAACAGGCAAACAAAGCAGAATGATCCGTTAAAAACACATTTTCAGTCGGATCGCTCCAACTTGTCATCTCACGGCAGTTTAAAGGTGAGATATTATGGGAGCTCTTTATTTCTGGGGACTACGCTGTATTATATTTACATACACTTAAATCTAAAAGGATTACCTTGATGCTTCCTATTCTGACATGGTGACATTGGTAAACCTGATTGTCGCTGCTCCTCAGCGATTACATGTCGAGTGAAGCAAAGATAATCGATCAGGTGCATAAAGATGTCTGCTGGTTTGATGTGGCAAGAGGCAGCATTTCTTGGAGCTTCGCATATGAAGAGCCGGGAGATACAGTATCAAAGCAACAAACGCATGCTTACCGGTTTATGTGATTTAATTTAAATTATTATTACATCTAATTCTTTAACTCGAGTGAATGGCTCCAATTATTTACGATTTATTTAAAAGTAGAGTTTACAAAACAAAACAATGTAAAGGACTGTGTTATGAAAGTTTCATTTATTTATTAATTACATTAATGATTCACATTATAATGAAACTGTGTCGGGAGCATCACAGAAATCCCAGGTGTTTTCATGCTTTTATTAAAACAAACAAAAAGGTTTTCACTCTTTACTCAGACAAGGTAAAGTTTTTCCGGCGCACGGCATCAGGACGGTTTAGCAGACTGGTACAGGTTCAGCTGATGAAGCTGCGCTCTGTTTTGTGCTTGCCTTGTCCTGTGACAGGAAGACCTATCAGGTGCTCATCTCTACCCCCCCATCCTCCTCCTCCTGACCTCATTCTGTCATTTTCATTTTCCTTCTTCGCCACTCTCAGGTCTTTCATAAAGTGTCTCCACGCATTACACATTTAACAATGCATTAGAAATAGGGCACCATCAATCAGCCATTCGGCAGCAGAGACAGAATCTACTTGTGGCGCAGATTTGATGTGTTTTTCAAGGTTTGAGAATGAGACGAATGCTGTAATCTCTTATGCCCGCCGTGTTTGGGAATCCGAACAACGATGAACGCACACGTTTGTGCACTAATGATGCAGCTCATCCCGTGAACTAATAGATCTAATTCCTGTTCCTACGGCGGCGTCCCTCCAGAATCTGGAAGCAGAATCAAAATTATATCCATGCAGGCGGTAAGCTGTGACAAGATTTCTGTTGATGGGAGCCATCTTAAACATTGTGTCCCAAACGAAGATGTTGACGACTGTGATGCACGATACAGGAGAGATACGAGGTGAGGTCTGATGTAATGGTCGGGAGCGAGTCCAGCCCCAGGGGCAAACAGTCTGACTCCAGGTTGCACATGCCCCAGCAGATGTTCAACAGATGACAGCAGCACAAAAGACATTATTCACAAGGTATTATTAATAGGGTGGTGTTTCAAGGTTGCTGAGATATCAACACAGCTGCTTTGATAGGCCGGTAAAACAAAGAACTCTCGCAAGAGCGTCTCACAATTCTTGACGAGATTCGCTCCCAGTGAGGCGTTCTCTCCCGCTAAGGTGGAGGTGTGGAAGTCTGTTTACGAGCTTTGATGTTGCAGTTCGTGCTCTACGGCGTGATCCTGCATTCTGGACTTCAAAACAGACTGCACGCCGTTGCGGGCATCAGCTCGCAGAGGCAGGCACCAGCTGCACAGGCACGCCTGGAGGGCCGCACGCACAAAGACGCCGGGTCAAAGGAGAACACACATTCACAGTCAGCTTCACAGTGGCACATAGTTGGGAGCGTTATTTCTGAGGAATAGTAATTCTTTGTGTGCTGTAGAGAGTTAAAAAAAAAAAATCATGACAGCCAAATACATCAAAGAATGTGTTAGATGTATCCTGTGCAAGTAATGCATGAAGGCTCATAAAATATTGTCCCTTGAAAGCTGACTTGAAGCTGCATTTTCTTCTTCCTGATAAAACCTAAGTTTAATTCACTGAAAACAAAATCCTTACAGATTGCAAAGATATGATGTTTTCACTACTCATCAGCCCCTCGGCTCCTGTCTGGACAGTTCAGAGACATGACTTCATACGTCCTTGATGATATATCATCGGTTATCCGATGATCTACTTTCACCTCTGCCAGATTTGTCTGAATTCAAATAGTAGCCTAGTACGGTGGCATATTTACCCTGAAATGTAGATTAAATCTCTTGCTGACTATGTGCAGGGCAATCGGGTTGATGCAAGAGTTAAGTGATGCCATGTTGATGCCAAAATAGTCCAAGACTAGAAAGATGCTGTAAAATAGAATAATCAACAGCTATTAGAGGACCTCACACTTAAAAAAGAAAAAATGGTGATGAATTATTCATGCTTACGTCAGGAGCTGACACCTATTGGGATCTTTCTCGTCATATGTGGTTAATTTTAGGATTCTGCTCAGGTACAGAGGAAACCAACAAAGTGCAAACACAGCCACCAGGCAGAAGGTCGTGTTTTCAACTTCTCGTCTCTTAAAAGGAAAGCTGTGATCATCAGAATGAGAAATGTGCAAAAATGAAATGCAAAAATCACAGCTGCATCTAGTAACCTGCTTGGTTTGGTCACTCGATGCGTTGTCGGTGCTCTTCAGCATTTGTCTGGTCATCCGCGTGTAGAAAACGGCGGTCCAAGCCAGCGGCATGCAAAAGTAGAAGCCAAAGAGCCACCAGTCCTTCGCTGATTTATAAAACTGTTGATTAAAAAATGATGGGATCAATCAGACATGATGTCCCACGGCTGCAACATGCATGAAACCATAACTCTAACATATAAGTTTACAAAGAAATCGAATGAATACTTTGAGCATATTTCAGGTGAAATCAGGAGAAATAATAGAGCAGAAGAGAGAATAGATTATTAATGTTATCTCCTCGCAGCACGTACTGCTGAACGGATTCAGAAGGGAATCCAATCTAAGCACATGTTGATCCTGTTTGTGTTACCCTGTTGCATTACCTGCATGAACTGCGTGTTTTGATAGGGATGAAGCAAACACATCCTCAGATGCTTGTCTCTATAGTCCATTGTTATCGTATCAAAGCCGACAACTTCAGGCACAGCCAGCAGGATAGAAATAACCCATATTAGCGTTATTTCGATTGCAGTCCACGCTGAAATCACGATGCCTTTGATTCGATTCCAGGACACTACGGCTCCGTATCTGCTCAAATCAATGACAAATATCGTGGCTCGGGTGATTTTTTTTCTGCAGAAATGATGCATTTTTCAGTTAAGAGCATTTCAAGGGCTTATACAAAACAAATCTGCCTGCTTGATGACACACAGATAGTAGCCAACAAGCAGTGTTTCCTTGTAAGCCAAAGAACACCGCCGCTTATCATCGTACCTGTCAACACTCAAAGCGCATAAGCTCAGCGCGGTAATTCCAACAGAGGTCTTCTGGATGAAGGGGACAAGTTTGCACAGGATGACACCAAATGGCCAATCTTCTGCTATAAGCTGAAACAAAAACAAAGGATAATGTCAGCAGGGAAGAAACAAAGGGAATCGATTCAAGGTGAGACTGAAGGTATAAACGACACAGAGAGAGGATGTGTTGCAGCGGCGTCTCGTTCTGGCTGCACAGCATGGGCGGGGTAACTCACCCTGTACGCGTTGACAGGAACGCCGACCATGATGTGGATGAGATCGCCCAAAGCGAGACTTGCAATGAGAATGCTCGGTCCACTTCTCATGCATTTGTTTCCATATATTATTTTCAGCAAGGCTGAATTCCCCACAATTCCAAAAACAAAAACAACAACAGAGACCACAGTATTGACGTATTTGAATGCATCTCTGATTATGGCCGACTCCAGGCACATAGGAGGGCAAGGTGTTCTTGGCCCTGCCGTCTGGGGGGGATGAATTGAGCCGTTGGATGTCTGCTTTTCACGTATTAAAAGTCCAGCGGCGGCTGTTCCCGAAAGCTCATTTACAGCAAATGGTTGTGAATTCTGATCACTGGCCTGGCTTCTGTTGAGAATGTTACCCAAACAAAGAATGAAAGCCACGGCCCACATTGTTGATGATTTCCTCAAACGGCTCTGAAATGCTTTTGCCGGCACTGGAGTGAAAATGAGAGTGAAAATAATTAGCGCAGCATCTCAGCCTTGAGATTTGCAGCAAAGCATTTTGGACAAGGAGTTGGATTAATTGTATTTATGGCTCAAAAGGCAGCAATAAACAAACAGCACTGATATAATATAATAAAGTGACTTATACTTACCTTTAGATGAACATACGCTGCATGGCTTTTAGTCTCTGCAATACAAAAAGGATGCAAGAGGAACAAAGTCCTATTCTGCTGCGACTTTGTTACTGTGCCTGAGCAGAGTCAAATCAGGCTCTTATGGACTAAGACATTGTTGAACGCGTTGCTCATCGATCTGTCAGTAGTGACAGTAATTACTTTATGCATCATCCTCCATGAAAGGATGCTGCTGGGTTGTATTGTCTGTTATCACAGAGTGACATCATTTTATAGGCTTCAACAGACACGTAATGTTGGCGCTGTTTACCCTCACTAAAGCTGGCTGCTATCTTTTTGTCATAAAATGTCCACTTAAAACCTAAATGTAGCAAAATTCCTATGTTAAATGGAGATACATTTATTTCTTACAGCCACAGAATTTCTATATTTAACGCAAATAAGCAAAATCTTTGGGGAACAGGGACGCTGAATAATAGCATGGTGAAAAACTGCAGCACTCGAACAATAAAAAAAAAACAAGATAAATGTAATTGTGAAATATAAGCCCTCTTGAGAGTTTTCTCCACCTAACACATCACGTTCCTTATAACACGAGCCAGTCTCCATCCTGCTGCCTCTCCTGAGAGTCCTGGAGAAGGTGCATCTCTTTTTGACAACCCAGACAGCCTGGAGGAGCACATGACACGGGGACCAGAAAAATCCCATTGTTAATATTACAACAGACGGCTCCTACTACTCCTACTCCTCTTCTCTTTCAACAATGAAATCTCTGCTTCACTGTCAGCAAATGACCTTGGGAAACCATGTGCTGATGCGGTTCTTCAAGAAATGAGTGTGAGTTGGATGTGGAAAGAAGCATGTCATTTTCACAGCCAGGCTGCAGCTATCTCTGCATTATTACCACATTGTTCCCCCGAATAGAGAGCCAGGAAATTTCAGCAGCTAATAAGAGAAAGGCTGTAATATTAAAATCCCCAAAGAATTCCCATTTTCTTTCTTTATTTTGTTTTATCCATATTTCCATGCTATAAACTGACCTTAGATCATTTGGTGATTCATTCTATTTGCCCTAAGCTGTTCTTTTATAGTTTTTATAATAACATTTTCCAGTCTAGCTGGCCAAAGTGAATAAAAGGCTAGAAAAAATATAACACAATAATCTAAATGAATACTGACAGTGTTATCTTATTTTTGTGTGGAACCACCATTACCGCAGCAGCAACGGGAATGCAGTATTCTGTGTACGAGGATGCTAGGGCAGAGTTCAGTCATATACGCAGATGGTTGAAGGTATGTATAAACGATTCAGCAGCAAAATACTCGTCGCATAATAACCAGAACCAGAAAATGTTCAGTTAGAATGGTCAGACTCTGAGGCAACAAGCCTTGCAGCTCTTCGTGATGAAGGGCACCGCGTGGGATCAACCCAACACCAAATGTCAGACTGATAAAGTCAGAAACTACAAGGTGAAAGAAGTCGATGACGAGAAACATTAATCTGAAAGATAACAAATCTGCTAACCGGATACTTTTAGATGTATCAGATGTATTTCCTGAGGTTACTCAATGAATGTAGCATAGCTGAAACCCTTGTATCATCTCCGCTCTGAAGGTTCAAGGAGGTATCTGTGCTGGATGGAAGGCCCGTTGCTTTGGATCGGGAGGGGGGTGGAGCAGAAGCTTCACTGTCATCAGTGCAGGTGCAAAGGGGTCGGTTGTTCCTGCCTCCTCTTTGCCTTTCATGACTTAGACCTCTGTTATATTTCCCAATGATTCCTCTGTTGAGCAGTTGAAAGGGAAATGAGGGCTGAGCAGTTGGTGCAGGTGGAGGCGGCGAGGGGGACACGGACCCAGACTCCCTTACAGGTCGTCTGCTCATGGAGAGGGGGTGTTAAATGCAGTCGGGTGAAGTGATAATGATCTCTGGTGGAAGGAAATAAGTCAATATCTACTTTTAGTTAGGCTCACCGACGGGGGCTCAGATCTGTTCTAGAGGGGCACATACCTTTATTTTACTAAACTCAACCTGGACCATTTTTTTTAATGAGCTGTTTCTCAAGGTTTGCATGTCAGAATGAAATTGAGAACCAGATTAAAGCACCCAGCAGGATTTATAATGAGCTTGCTGGCTACGAGGTAAAGTAAGGCTGAACCTTATTAGCTGTAACACAATCACAGAGTAATGCCAATATCAGCATCGAAATCCAATTATGTAATATATATATAATGAGAAGTAGTCCATTCTGCATAATGAGTGCTTTAAGTTTTGGTACTTTTAATGTGTTTCTATGGACATATTTTACTGTGAAAGTAATTTTAATTTCACTTCGATTAAAGAAAACTCTTAAATCCCAAAGTTGCCTCTACAAAAGCTTTATTGTCTGAAACACACAGATTGTAAAACCCTCTGTTACTTGCAAGAATCATTCTTAGACTATACAGCATCAACAACTGGATTATACGAAGTTTACAGATAACCATCAATTAAGGTTATTCACATCTTATGCTGGGATGGCAGCGTTCTCTTTCTGCTGCATCTCTATATCTCTAGTAGAGATGAGAATTGATTTCTACGATTCCAATTACATTCTCGATTCCGTTTACCGATTCGGTTTGTTAGCGATTCTCTTATTGATGGAAAAAAACAGAACAAACAGTTTGATTAATATCAACTTTGCTTTCCATCTTACTTCAGAATGATTTTTGTAGTGCTAACATGTGTCAGTTAGATATCTGCAGTAGCGGATGTGCTGAAGATGTGCTGCTGGGTCGATATTCTCTCCGGAGCTGATCATAAACGCGACATTTGCTCAGTTATCACATGCTGTGTGAGCAAATACTTTTACATATCATTAGTGTTCCCTCCCTTCGATGTTATATCCACTTTGCAAGTATTGCAGGTTGCACTGCTGTCATCCTTTTTTTGTGATATAAAGACAAACTTTGGCCTGTTTGTGTTGCCTAGGCGCCACGTCTCCCGCGGCTGCCTGCGGAGTGAAGGTCGCGTAGAGGTGACATTCACACCCAATAGAATCTAGAAGGGAATCGGCGGCAAAAACGGCAAATGATCCCAAGGAATTGAAAAACGGGGAACTGCTCCTCAACAAGAACCGGGTTTCGATTCCCTTCCATAATTACTCGTGTCTGGAAATAACAGATGGATTTTCATTTTCACAACTGTAATACCGATGTGTGGCGGCTATAATATCAGAGGTGGAGAGGTAATTGTGAGTCCGTGTTTTCGATAGGCTATAAGTTTGAGAAGTTCAATCCAAACACAATGTCCATCCGTCTCCGTTTGACTCCAGCTGGCAGTCATTCACACACACAACGGCTTGTTTACCCCCCACAAGAAATCAGGAACAAAATAATTAGAAATAACTGCTCTGATTGATTGGGGGGGGGGGGAGATGAAGCTGCTATAGGTAGTGAACAGGTGAGCGACATGAAAAGGACGAATGCAAGAGGTATGTGGTGTTTCATGTTTATCACTGACAAACTATGGATAAAATATATTCTCCTTTGTCTGCTCAGACTTTAATGACCCCAAACATAGAGCCTCCGGATTATCAGAAGAGATTCCTCACATCAAGGATGAGTCTCAATGCAACATGGATGAAACTCACTACTGTACTGGCATGTTAAATCGAAAGCCAAAGGTATGCTTGAAAATACATATCGGATTTCTCCCATATGGCCTTTTGTTTCTTAAATAATTTGCAATAGATGTATTAAATGTATTAAAAGTAATGGAATGTTTCTCCAACGGAGGAAAATGCCGAGACGGCACAGGTTCTGTATCCTTTTAAGCAGCGCACAAAGTGGAAGATCAAGGACAAGGTCATAGTATTTAGGGAAAGCGTACACATCTGTTCCCTTTGATAAAGCGTTTGCACAGTGCTAATGATCCTTGGACAAAGTTATCCTCCTGGGAAATAAGCCATCCGGTGCAGAAGCTGCTTGGACATAGAACGCAGCCTCAACAGCGTCCCAATGAAGTGATCGCGCCTGGAGCTCCTTACTGACCGTTGGCATGCTCATTAAATTCATTTCAAAGAGGCATTCTAGTATACTGTATGCAGATAATCATTTCATATTTTTTTTTAAATACTAGTATGTTAGTTATAATGGTACATCTGAAGCCACAGCCAGCTGCTGATGGTCTTATCTCGCCACAATGACTGGAAACAATGAGGGACTGCTCGCCAAGCAGTGGGCGAGGACAGCAAACTAGAACCTCTCATGGTATGGAGCTTTTAAGCTTTTAAAATGGGCCTATTCCTGCTGTGTACCAAAAGAAGATCACGGTTCAGGAAGATCTAATATTCAGCCCAATACGTTTCCAGTTTACTTGGAGCAACAGTATTTTTCTGCTATAACTAGGTAACTGTGATGATTTATTCACGTTATCTGCACACTATGGCCCAGCAGAAGTCTGTTAATTAGTGACAGGGCTTTAAATTATTGAAGTCGCACAGCCGTTGAACGTGGGAACATGGCTGATGGAGAAAACTTGCATTTGAGACATTTGGAAATCCCAGCGTGAAAACATCTTTCCCCGTTTTCTCTTACCTTCTTTTCAAGTCAAATTTACTTCTGCTTTATTGTGTGTTGGATTATATAACCCAGGCACAAGGTTTTTAGTGACAGTAATAAGCCTTCAGAGATGCAGCTAAAACAGGAACATGAAATATACTCTGTGGATGTATGAAACAATGAGTTGGAGCTTAAAATGCAATGTCACTTAAACAACTTCATGTAACGGGAAAAAAGTGTGAAGCTACAGAAGCAAAAAGATGAGGAAGAGTGAAACTCGCGTCCTTCCTCCACCTGTAACACACAATAACTCACTGACCTTGTATTGTAGCAAGTAGAGAATGTCACACACACTATTTGCAGCTCTAAAACTTTACATTTAACATACTAAGAAGGGGGGAAATGCCCAGAGAACGGTCCACGACTCCAGATCCACCATGAGGTATCCTGTCGAACTCTTTGCTCACCTTGACAAAGTCAAACCTTTTGGTACCAAACTAAGAGGATGAAGCGTTCCTCTGAACGCCGCTGGCCCTTTATATTTCCTGAAACTAACGTTTGAAATGCATGCACTTAGAGATCCCACGGACAGATGGTGAATAGATGCAATTAGCGTATGCTATACGAGGCCTTTGTGCGTCTTTCATGGAGCTAGCTTTATGAAGAAACACTGAATTTTACTCTTGACAGCATTTGATCTCATGAACAATGATATGACATGGTATCCAGAGACATGGTTTTGATTTATTCACGAAGCACAAGTTACAAGACCTCAAAGATTTTAATAAATAATAAAGTGTCTTTGTTTTGTTCCCTCAGAGCACTCCTAAAAACATGAAATCTGAGCTGGAGATATTCCCAGATAATGAAGCGTTGGATTCACTCAGCCAGGAAACTCCCCAGAGTCCCGAAGTCTGCCAAGGAGAAACCGAAGAGTCTTTAGCTAATCTGGACAAGGTGCGGAGGAAAATGCCACTTTGAAACTGCGTCCTTTCCTCTGAGAAAAAGATGAATTAATTCACAGAACATGCAATTAGTCTGCGTTTGTGTGGCGTCAAAACGTGCCTGTCTGCTGCGGGGGTTTTTGTTTTTTTCAGTGCCAGACAATAATATGCTTTTTGAATACCTCATTAAGTGGAACGTTTGGATACTTGGACGTTTGTGATGGTCTATTTATGAGACATACGATTTTTTTTTTTTAATGAAGCACGTCGAAGCCAACACTGCTTCCAAATGCCAACTTCATCAGAGCAGCCGACATGCCGACTGTTTGCTGCGAGCGCTGCCAGCAGCCGAAGGCGCCGCCGGTGACCAGTGAGGAGATGGCTACCAGTATCAGCAGGTGACTGGGCAGGCTGGCATTTACCAGTACTCCCAGTACCACTTTGTCCATGTGCTGGGACTTACAACAAGGATGGTTATAAAGGCAGTCACGATTATCGGAACCTTATAAGCAATATAACAGCTCAGTGTGACATTTAGTCACAAGTGAACAACTTCAATGGTATAAGGGGGGGGGGGGGGATTGTCGTCAGTGACTCAGTGGCTGCAGAGAAACCATTTCAATGCTCTCCCAGCTTTCCCTGTTATGAAACATCACAATCACAAGCAAACAGCTGCAACGACTCACATTCTCGTGCGCCTCAGATGAAATTTGTGCTTCGTGCCAATTAGCAATTTATCTACTTATTATATTAGCATTTTAGGTGTAATTGTAGGCATTTGGCTCAAAGTGAATTATGTCTTGCTGAAATTAGAATTAGCTTCAAAGCACAGATGAGATGTACAATCTAGTTCAGGCTTTATGCCGAGCAATCAGGCCTGAACGGTATCGATGAGATGCTCATTCGTACCGTGTGATCCGAACATCTGGCCTACTAGCACATGATCTGATTTCTAAATCTCACTCCTCAAATTTGATTCGTGATCATTCGAGGACTTAGAATCTCTGCATTTGTTTTTAAAGCGCAATTTTATACAACCTACAGAAAATCGAAATAACATTCCTCAACAACTGGGCTGTAATTCGCTTCAGAAATGTAGCTGAATAATATCCACAGTAATAACCAAATGATGATTTTGGTTGTCCTGCAGTGAGAAGGTACTTGAGGAATCGGAGTGCGGTGGCTTTCACATTAGATGGCGTGAACGGCACAGGCTCAGCGATCCAGAGAGATTAAGGGTCCGGATCGCTCTCGCCCAACCCAAGCTTCCACCTCTAAAAGACTTTCAAATTTCCACGCCATTGAATCCGTGACGCATCATTTTCCATGACACACCGCAAGTTGAGCAGTTTGGTGCAACAAATTCACCTGAGCTGCATGGTTTTGGAGGTGGGAGGAAGCCGGAGAACCAGGAGTAGGTTCTCCAGGGAGAACATCCAAGCGCCACACACAAAGAGATTGAACCCAGCACCTTCTTCCTGTGAGGCGAGAGCGCTACCCACTGCGTCATCAAAAGTTATTTTCTTATGTTGAAACTGCAATTGATTTGAGATTCGATGATCCCTCCATCCATCAGTGGAGAAGCCAACATGAATAATTGAGCTTATTTGGGAGAGCTGAGAGTGAAACTGCTCATCAAACACTAGAATGTTGGTCAAACACGTATCGTCAGGTGGGAGTGTGCTTTAGAGTGAATCGTTATTGATAGCATAAATAGTTCATGCTTCATTGTTTACCTCAATCATAATTTAAAGCCACCCTTCAAGGCTTTTCTGCTGAGGAACCACTGAGCCCACAACGGCTGCCTTTATTTTTGAATCATTCTTAACATTTTATTTCACCTTGTAAATATAACCGTTGCAAATTCAGCACATTATGCAGTAATTAAATTCTACCACCAGCTGTCTACAGAGGCATTTCAAGTTCTGTGTAATTAATGCTAACATTTACAGCATTCAGAAATAACAACCTGTTTGGGTAAAACATTAAAAACCCCTGAGGGGCTTATTGTTCACAAGCTGCTTCTCTTATTTAGGGTGGATCTAATTCCATCATGCATCATGTTCACGCACCTTCAGCCTGACACCGAGCCCTAACCTTAACATCTGGGTCTGATTCCAACTGCACATCTGCATTGCTTTCATCCCTGAGCAAGTTTCAAGCACATGATGGTTGTTCCCAACATTTGTTTATACAGAAACATTTATGAATGGAATGAAGGCAATGGTAATAAAACATTTCAGCATTTACTAAGCTGAATAGTTAAAGCACCAATCAGACACGCCTTCTCATACAATACTGGTGTTAATGGAGAAGGAAATGTGCCGGTCAGCCGATCATTAGAAAAATAAAGTATTTCATCTTCAACCGTTTCTGGGAAACGTTGTTCACTTGAAGAACTACCTGAACAAAATGGGATCTACAACTATACGCTCTTAAAACATAAAAAGAAAAGCCTCAGTAAACTTTGTCCTTTTGATTAGACTTTTGTGTCTGCTATAAATTCATTTAAGAGGAACACACAACACTCCATGACACCAATGGGCTTTTAGAGGACACTTGCCTCCATTGAAGTACAACAGACAAACGGACTGGCATCATTCCCAAATTCCCAGTCCACTTTGTGTTGGATTATAGAAATTCAGCGCATGACTTCACCATAGGGGCAAAATTGAGACGTGGTGTCTCTTAAATAATTGATCATTTCTAGTGCTTGCCGAAATACAAGCGAGACAAAATTCCAGGCCCGATCACCGAATCTGCTTCCTTTCGGATTTTCTTTCTGTTGTAGCTGAATCTTCCGTGCTTTAGAGGCATCTGCAGCCGAGCAGCAAAGAGATCAATGCGTCGTACCAGAATATCCAGTCCCTCATCACCTATCAAAAGACTGTCAGGCAGCAGGTCAAGCCCCAGCAAAGCCTCGTCTCACACACGGGAAGACAGTGGCTGCCAATGAAGCGGCAAAAGTCTGCAGAGAAGACCCCCGAAAAACTAACAATGTCCTTGATTGGCAGTTTCAGTTCTGTGTGAAGTGACAACATGCTTTCAAGAAGTAAGCCCAAAGTGCATCCGTGTTTTTAATCAGAAGGTTCATAAATAGTAGCGCTGTACACATTTTACACACCAAAGCAAGCATGACACTGAAAATGTCCTGTTGCTTTACTCTAAGAAACACGCCCAGAAATCATACAGTCTTTAGTGCAAAATGACCAAGTCAATGGTCCAAATGTAAAAGTACATTCGTTTTAATCAATCTACTTATAAAAAGAAAACGTATAAAACATAGGTTTTCACTCATTTACATATTTGCAGCAGAATAACATTGTTTTTTTTCTTTATTAAGAAAATGTGTGATGGAACAGTTTGGATTTTGTTACGATTCGAGGTGGAAACCTGTTGGGCCTGAGAGTCCGGCAGCTCACCATGTCATTAGAGCTGCATTTTAAAACCGCTGAGGGCAACTGTGGCCTCTCCCAGGTCATCAGATACCCGACTGATCAACAACCTCAGTGCTGCTAGAGCAAAATAAAAAAGGCATCGTCTAAAGCCTTCTTAATAAATGTCATTCATCCCCACAACCTTCACGTAGTGTGCAAATCATTTTGTATGTCGTCGTTAAGAGAGACACAATTTTAATCACACGTCCAGCTTTCAAAAAGGATTTCTCCAACATGAACAAAACCTCAACGCCACCTTTGATTTAAGTCCAACAGCAATCGAGCCCGAACCGACATGAACTTCCACCTCCCACTACGCTACTGACTTTAAGATGAATCCCTGAACCTCAACATACTTCTAGCTACTCGAGACTTCATCAGAGTATCTTTGGCCTTGAGCAGGATTAGATTTTTTGCTATTACTGTAGCACTTCCAGTCCAAATTGCACCTCAGTTACATGTTCTCTTGGCTTCTCGCCTACTCGGCCTCACAGCTCCTGGTCACGGCTGGAGTTGCAACATCTCATTGTTATCCACAGGGGTGCTCAACGGTACCGTCACCTGCCGGATTCGGACATTATTTATTCACGGCCAGCAGAAGGTTAATCTGAAAGAGAGCCGTAGAAAATGAGTGATCACCGTGACTGCTTATCAAATGTTTCTCCACTGAAGTGGCTCTCAGCAGTTTTGAATGTTGAAGTGTTATTATTAAAACTATGTCAGGAGCCCTTGGGCAGTGCTAATCCCACAGCGCTGTACCTGCTCCGAAGATGGGCATGCGATGATTTGAAGGTCTTCTCCACTGTATTCCTCCTGAAGCAAGGTGTGCAGTTTTTGGAAAACCTGCTGGATGTTATTCTGTTGAAAAAAGGCATCCTATTACTCGGTGCTGCAGGGAAATTAAAACTACATTTCCATCTGGTCCACGTCCCCATCGCTATCTTGTTTCCATGTCAACGACTCCATTTCTTTCCTTCTCATTCGCCATCACCTGGCACCTTCAGCTTCATTTCCACCAAGCAGCCTGGTTCACATCAATTTATTTCACATTAGAGCATTCAGTTTGTGCATTTCCAATGCAAAAAAACCCACTTGAGAATAGTACCGACACACACAGTTCTTGCTGTCTTAGTTATTGGTGCCCCTCTATTTAGGCACCGAAAGCATTGATTTGATACGGAACAGTGGAGTTTAAACACTGCAGATCACCGAATTGTCAATAAATTCAATCAGTCATCTCGTCATCTCTGCTCTAATGTAGAATGTCTCAATCTGCAGAGTTTTTTTCAGCCCACTTTAGCAGCAGTCTCCTCTCAAATAGTGGTTTTTCAACAGCTTCAGATAAAACAAGAATCATCCAAAGATGCAAAGAAAAAAAACTACTACTACCTTCCGTGGTAGTAGTAGTAGAATAGTGGATATTGTTTTGGATATACAGGTATTCTATATTACATATGAAGAACCAACTTTCAGGGTCACCTTATAATCATCTTTCCATAATGAACACGGTTACAAGGACAGGCAGATGACTGTATCATTACGTGGCGAGGATAAATAAACAGAATGTGTGCGCTATGACTTTGAAGAGCATTCAGAAAAGAAGAGGACAGTCATGTTTATGCTATTGATCTGGCTGCAGTTTGCCAGTTAATAAATGCTGCAGTTTCTTCAGACCAAGCCTCCTTTGTTGTTTCCAGTTTACCCCACAGTCTCCAGAACAACACTGCCTATATTTAATAGTACTGCCAGGTGTGGAAATGCTAACGAGATCTAGGGATTAGAAACATTATGGGTTATGTATGTTTTCCAAGGGTATGCTACAGAAAGCCCTTCGGTGCAAACAGCACACAGGCTTCCCTGTTAGACTTCAATTACACTTATAAGTTATAGCTAAAGGCACAAACACCACCTAAGAGCCAGCTCAAGACTGGAATTAAATCACTGGTTTGTAATCTACATCTCTCCTGAACAGATTGACAGACCTTTAACTCCAATAAACTGCACATTATTCAAGTTGCTAATTGGACCTTTGTGTGCGCGCTCATACCGCTCCTGCTTTGTAAATACTACAGGAATAATTCTTTGAGCTTTTAAGTACGGCTTGAAAAGAAACACACTCTTGCAGTACGAGTTACAAATGTGCATTTCAGCCACCCACCCGCACGGGCTTGAAAAGGATGAACTCTGTGTCTCTGTTGGCTAAGTACAAGGACATGCTCTGTAAAGTGATAGGCAGCTTGCTCTTCATCACTCGGTAGGTAGCCATCACTACATCATTGATCTTTGCTGAAAAAAAGAGAAGGAAAATAAAGGACCATTGGCATTCCCCTCTAGTGTACGCTGCACATGATCTGATGAATGGTATCACAATGCCAGTGGCAACTCCAGGACAATACGTACCTGGCTGTGCCCACGGCTGCTCAGACAAGCCGTACGTGGGGCCACCTTGGATTGCCATGGTTTTCAGAACTGCAATCTGCGTGCAAATGCATTTTTGGAAGAAAAATAAAATCACTATTTGAAAGCAGTTCTGTTGCCTTTACTGTGCAAACAATGAAAAACAAGAAGGGGGGAGCACAATTGGTTTTTATATGAGCATAGACATAGACAAAGAGTATTTATTTGAATGATACAAAACAACTCAGGGAGGCGAGTAGGAAAAGAAACCAACTACGGTAACTAATGATTTCAGAGCGTAATAATATGAATGCATAAAGACACTCATAACAATATTGGACGTCCTCGATGAAAACACGCTTTTCATAATTAGTTGTACTTTAACTCCTCATATTTTCAGTTATATGTGAATAAGCAAATGCTTTTTGAAAGGTTTGTAAAACGCTAACAAATTGAAGGTCAGGCTGAGCCATCGCTGCCTTGGGCTAAGTCTGCCTTCTCTCTAACAGCTACCTTAGTGAGAAACTCCTCAAGGTTCCCCACAAAGATCTGAGTCTGCTGCTGTATGAATTGCTCGCAGCTGAACTTCAGGTGTCGGTCCACATCCTTCTTAGAGTCAATGTAGTGCTCCTTTATCTCCGGTGTTCCCTGGGGACCGCAGAGACAAAAAGGGTTAGCACTATCAAATGACATTTCCCTTAAGGCAGGATGCGATCACAGTTTTATAAAGAGTATGTTTAATAAAATAGGCAGAAGAAAAACATAGAAACACTACCTCCAACAGGAATTCAAGAATGGCATTGTGACTGTTAAGGCGGAAGAGGTTTGGAACAGCCATGGGGTTCAGGATTTTGAAGGCAGCATCTTAACACAAAGCCGACACACACGCACACAAAGCGTTAAAAATAAGGGCTGGTGTAGAATTAGAGTGCCCTCTAGTGCTGCAAATTGAATATGACCTTGACTGAGACGAGTCGGTTAGGAGGGCAAATCTGCCCTGTGAGCCATCAGTTAATGTACATTATGGTGTTGGATTACACTGTAATTTCCACTATAATTGTTGCCACTGGTGCATGTGATAGGCACAAGTTGCTTAATGAGCATGGGAATGTAATGACTGGCTTTATGGAGCTGAGCGCCAGTGTTCCCGCCACCTTTAATTATCTTACCTCGTGTTTTCTTCAGGTCCAGTGAGATTTCCTTGATGGCAAAGTCGGTGTGAAATGGGGCAATCTGTTCACGCATTATCAGCAGGTGCTTGATCAGGAAAAGTTGCCCATCTATTTGTGTCTACAGAAAGTGATAGCACACTGTTAAATCCACACTGCAGGCTGCCAGCACAAAAGGGCATCCGCTGACGAGCCAAGCTACAGAGCAACTAAAAGGCACAGACTCAGAAACAATAAAGGGATATGTCTAATTACCAATTACTGATTAGCCGTAGCTGGAAAGCCACATATTACAGTGATAAGAGAAAACATTTATGGCTCAGCTTGTGGCTAAAAGGTTGGAAAGACACAAGGACGATGTGCATCCTTGAAGATTGATGCTGCTGCTGTAATATAAAATGTTTGGTTGAAATGATCCAGTTAGAACAAACTGACAGCAAATTTGCTTTAAATAAAATGAAAATTATATATATATATATATATATATATACTTTTAACAGTATTGTGAAGCACCAATGAAAATAAAAATGGCAGCTGCTGTAGTTAAGAATCCTGTAGCTGGAGGGAATGGGCACATTTCACATAAGAGGGAATTGATCTTATTTACCATGTCAAAATAAAGGCACACATCCAGCTATTTTGCAAATATAAAAAGCTAAACAAATACACAACTATACTGTATTCTGAACAATGTGTGCCAACCTTGTTTTTAAGGATGATATCTGAAGCTTTAAGCAGCGACTGGATGCAGGCGGATAAGGCTTCTTGAGATAAACCCTGGAAGACTGTTCTCTGGAAAAATACCAAGCCACAGTAAGACACACAAGACAAAGAAATGCAAATGCAGACAACAATATACCACGCTTCTCGCCGCATTTTAGGACTAGAAATTAGAGGCACGTGAAAATCAAAGGCTCACATCTATGCATCGGTAGAGCTTGGACAGACAAACCAGCGTCCGTCTGACAGTAGGGTACCACATGCCGTGCAGATCAGCAGGAGAGATCGATGTCTGCACACTTGATGCTTCCGCATTCCCTGTATTCACGTTTGAAAGGAGGAGTCATCAGACAAATGACAAAAACGGCAAAAAGTCGAAAAGAAAGGAAGTGTCACAATCTGGAAACACAAACCAGCGTTGCTGTTCCTTCTACCATTAGGGTCGTCAAGCTGAACATCAGAGAACGTGGACTCTTGGGACAGCTGCTTCATCTGCTCTTCTTTCAAGCTCAGCGCAATTTTCTATCAGTGGGGAAAAAAAATAGAAACATTTTTAGATTCAGGAAAGTCTTCTCTTTTCTATTTCCTTCAAAGGTCTACAAATTCTTGCCAAACGAACTAAAGAAACATTGGGGTGATTTCTTAGTAAAAAAAAACAAAAATAACAATGTAGAGGCAATAAATAGAAAATCAGACTAAAATGCACATTTAATAGAACGGTAGAGGTCTTGGGTTGGCATGCTTCATTGTCATCTTCACTAAAATACAATTCTCAAGTAGCTTTTACAGTGATGCATGTTGTGTCACCATATGGAGATAATTTGTAATGACACAAACAGTGGTGATGTCACCATGACGACACTGATCACTAGGATGTCGAGATGCAACTTAACCTTCACAGATTTATTGGAATGGCACATATTGGAGGAGATAAAGCAAAAAGCAAATATCTTAAGATAAATCAGCGAATTAGCAATTTGATATCGGGAGTGAAAAACATTTGAGCTTTAAATTGACATTTTAAGCTTTATTCTAATCTATATTTCATCTTAAAACATTTATACTTTTCACTTTCCTGCACACGATTCTTATGTCAGATACTAGCCTTTTCAAAATAATGATCTCACAGTGAGTCGTTTTTTATTGCCATTGACTATTTATACACTAAATGAGGAAACTGATGAAAGTACTAACAACTCAGAAACGACTCACGAGTTGCTGCAGTAATTACATTCATGACGTGCTAAGTTTGTAAAAGCTGTAGGAAAGCATCGGTTTCATAAGAACAGACTCGCCTCCATCATCTGCAGCTTCTCAGGGTAGGCCAGATCCCCTGGGGCCGGTTTATAGCCTGAGATATCAGTCTGGATGTAGACGTGGGTCCTGTAGACCAGGCGCTCCTGAACGTCTTCCAGCATCTGCTTCACAACGGCATCAAACGCCCCCAACTGAGAGGCTACATGACATAAACACAAAGGAGGTCAGTTTACAGTGAAGCCACATCAAAATCACAGCAGAATGTGTTCCTCAGTCACTCCGGAGGTGAACGGGTGGATGAGAAGCAAATGAGAGCCAATCGTTGATTAAAAAACAAACAGCAGCAAATGGAAACGACTTTCCAGGCTAACTCCAAGGTGCATATTGTTTATTTAACCTGCTCAAACATCATTTACACAATTATAATTCTCAGTAACTCAAATCTCAACAGTCATTTGACAACTGAGACACTTTGGGGAGAATAAAAGCTCCGGCCTACCGTTGTTGTGAACGTGGTCTTCTAGCATTTCATTCTTGAGGATACTGCAGAGCTCAGACAAGGTTTCCAGGTGGATGATGTGGATGATCAGAGGACGGAGGACATCATACAGGGACACACATAGCTTCTCCAACAGCTCGCTGTCAGAGATTTGACACCGTTTATTGGCTTTGTTCAGCAGCGATGTAAAATTACTAAGTTAATTTCATGCCTCAAGATTTCCTTCAGGTTAAGGAATAAAGTAAAGTAAAAACAAAAATTACAAAAATGTTTTTGCTCATATTAAAGAATACATTGTCTGCCATTCCCTGTGTAAGTTGATACTTCAAAGTTCAAACGTTAAACATGAAATGCCTATGAAGCGACACGCCCAAATGAAACACACCGAGTGTACGTGTGTGTGTTTAGCGAGTGTCTCCAACGACGCAGGTGATACTCACTCTAGTTTAGGTGAAGGTTTACAGAAGAACTCATTGTACAGCTGGTGTTCATCCTGGCACACGTGAACCATGAAGGCACAGCCGCTGCGAACCTACACAACATGAACACAATGATGAGCAGCTGCAGGCCCTACCAACACCCCGGATAAGCAAACACCGTCCGACATCAAAGATGGAGGAGCTCATTACAGAGATTACTAATGATGGAGCTCAATTTAAAGACGGACCTCTGCTAGGTGATGCGGCGCTCGCGACGTTTGTGGCACGAAATTCTGACCTTTAATTACAAGATCCCCGTCACGCCAATTAGCGCTTTAAATGTCAACAGCGTCAATTTGCACTGCTCCGAAATGGGATCAGTTCATTCTGAAGTGTGGAATTAGAATAAAAATATTTTAACACCGATTACCCTGACAACCCTTAAAGTTTAAAGCACAAGAGGAGCAGAACAGGGAAGCCACGACTTTATGAATGAACCGTGATATTGTTTAGGAGAAAAAAACAACACTTTGCATAGGACAATCAGGATTATCTGTTAAACCTCATTCATCATTGCAAAGCGTGTGCACGAACACTGCAGAAAATAGCCCAGAGAGCACACAAGCTCAAACGCCACCTCACAGATCTAAAGGGCAGTTCTGCTTTGAAGCGCTCGAGCCTTACCAGAGCACAATGGTCTTTGCTGTTTTGGTTGGTCAGGTCAGAAATGGTGGATGTAATGCTGGGACTGAGGAGATGCTGCCTCTGGTCAAGGTAGCACTGATGGATTTCCTCAAGCAGCTGATGGTATCTGCTCACATCAATACAAGGAGAGCATTTTAGCACAGGAACCACAGGACAGGACACAAAGAACGATAAATCTCCTTTATCCGGTAGAAATGTTAAGGCTTACTCTGGCAGCTTCTCTGATCGCTGCTCTATCTGTTCAATCAGTGACTGAAAGTAAAAAAAGTAAATAATAGAAAATCATCCAATCATAATTTCTGTGTGGAATAAAAAAAAATACTTACTCTGACTTTAGGCGCAGCTGCTCTAAACTTGACATAGTAAAGTGTAAAGGCGTTGTCTGCATTGGTCAAGCGCACTGGATCCTGCGGGACAAAAGATAGCACGAGTGGACATGTTTCCCAAGCACATTAATAGCACAAACACACCATCACTGATATAAGAGGAGGAAGTATGATGTGTCCTTACCCTTTTCAATAAGTGGACTGTGAGATTCTGCATAGTGTTTACAATGTGGAGCTTCATGAAGTGCATAGCTTTAGAAAGACACTGCTTGAATTTAGTCACATAAAGAGGATAGTCCTTGAAATTGGGCTGCAATAAATTGAGAGAAACACGCATAACTATAAAAGGTCTGCAGACATAACAAGTCAAGCTATGTTTTAACATTTTTAAATTCCAAGTGGGTATAATTATACTTTGAAAAACACAGAAGTCAGTCAAATGCTTTTATTGCATGACGTGGTGTGTATTTAAATGAGATCCGGGCAGACAGAGGCCTTACATGTGAAGAAACATATTCAACGCAGTCATCCAATTTGGACAGCATCGGTATAAAACCTTCACTATTTACAGACAAGGTTGGTGAGTTCAGTTTCTGCAAAGGCAAATCAAAGGAAAATTAGATTTAATGTCATTTCAACCATAAATAATTATATAACTTCTAACATGCGAGTTTCTTGTCATAAAGCAGGGCACAGTAAAATCTACTGAATAAGTTCTGAATGTTTCAGTTTCATATTTAAAAAGAAGTTGAGGCAAGGTTATAACAAATTACTAATTAACAGACAGACAATTTACAATTCATGCATTTAGTTCACATCACAAGGTTTCAGTAAATGGAGAAAAGTAAAAGCCAGCCTACCGTATTAATGCTTTCTAGCTCATTAAAATAGGACAGTTTTTGCTGTATGCTCTCTGCCAGGTCAACAAGCTCGGACTGCAGAGAGAAAAAACACAAATGACATATTCTTTCATGACATTTTCATCTCAGTTCCAAATTCCTAAAATTGTGTGTTTGTGAAAATAAGCTATCTGTTAATTTTTTTTTTAATCTGTAGCATCAATAATATATTAAATATGAACACAAAGAACAAACTGGTTGCAAAATTGTTAGCAGTTTTTACTCAGACAAGCGTTTATCGATGATATATCTGCAGCAGACGGTTTCATTGCAAATGATTCCTCTGGCTGTTCACAATTATACTTTCTTTTTTCCTACTTCAGAACCGCTCCAGAGTTTGACAAGACAATTCAGCTACCGCTAATTCAACATTTTCTGGGTTGAGAGACACAAAGTAACACGTTTTAAACATTTATGGCTGATGAAGGTTCGCCTATCCTTTCGGCGCAGCTTGGGTTGATGGACGGACAGTCGGACACGACATTGTGCAGCTTGCCTGCTCTTTCAGGAGCTGCTCACAGGCCTCGTGGAGGGTCCCAGTTTTATTGGACACAAACAGATACTGCTTCTGCAGGGAGTCCAAGTGCTCCAGAGCAGCATTGACGTCATTCAGAATAGCATCACACTGTTCCTGGTAGCAGTTTAGTCCATCTCTGATTTTCCTGAATGGAAGGAATGTGTATTACCTTTTTGTTTACAGCAAAAGAAGACAATACAGCAAAGCTACCAAACTGACAATGTTTAGGCACTTAGAAAAATGGCCCCTTTTTTTGGATTGGAGGTTTTCAAGTAAGTTGCATTTATGACCAAACCTTAAACAGATTCCAACAGATGTGGTCCGTCACTACGCTGCAGCCTTGACATTAAAACGACTTTCACAGCATTCTGTCTTACTGGGAAGGTTGGGCGATTAACAACACTGTATTTACAACTGTGATTTCAATCGCAGGGAAAACAAAATCATAGAGACAAAATCATTGTTGTCAAATATTTCTTAAGAACAATCTCGCTTTGCCACGCTGTGACAGGTCGAGCTAATCAATAAGACAAAACAAACTCAGCTGCTGGATAAGATGATATCAGATGCTATATGGCTGTGCAGCACAGCAGATCGCAGCATCTACTGCACCAGAGGTAACGATGTGAATGTTCTCTGTCATTGTATTTCAACAGCGGGTTCGACATTAATGCGGTTGAATAATGGTAGACATGGAAATGCTCGTTATCACGCTACACATGATTACTTTGAGTGGTTTTTTTAAGGAGTGGAAGTTGGGTTTTACCGTTTCTGGCTAGATGGACACGGAGTAATCAACACTGTCATAGAATCTCGGTGTTGATTGAAATAAAGTGATGTGCTTTTGATTTAGTGTCCCTGCTCAAAGCAATCACTTATTATGCCCCCCACACAACACACACACCAAAAAAAGAAAAAGAAACATCAGCATGACGGTGTAACTGAGGTGAAGGGTAAAGTACATCAACAATTCCATACCTGTATTTTACGTTCTCATCCTGGTCCATGTTTGCCTGTAATTTGGCAAACCAGGCAAAAAACTGCAACACAAAATAACACTGTATTGTAACTACAGTAAATATTGTGCAGTAGCATAATACAATTGGTATAAAATTATTCACCCAACATTGTAATTTGTTATTATCCTCATTATAATCTTTTTAACCAAATCACACAAGAGCAATTTAATCATCATATATAAGTGCTTCCGTATTCCAAATGTCAACTTTTGAAGTCTCAATGTATTCAACTTTACCATTCTTCATCAGAGCACACAATTTGCAACTCATACGCTGCCAAAATAATGTGCTAACCTTCATAGATTTACTTTTAGAAGTAAAATCAAAGCTTGTTTCTGCCAAGGCCTGAAAATGCGTGACGGCTTCAAGCTTGAACCCTGAGATGTACTTGCTGATTAAAAGCACAGGAAAGCAGGCGAAGTACATTGAAACCATTTAGCTAGACCATAGACGTTTTGGAATGAGGTTCAGCAGAAATAAACAAAACTGAATGTTTTCAGACCAGTGGATCAGTGAATTGTGAGGAGGAAGAAGAAGTGTGTTTGCTTCCTCAGTTACAGGAATCATGGAGTCTGTAGAAGGAGGCCTTAAATCCCCATCAGCTGAAGCTTGGGGGGCATTGGCCATTCCGAAAAGAGAATGATCACAAGCAGACCTCAAATTCCACTCTGGTTAATCTCACAGAAACTCTCTGGAGTGATTTGAGGACTCTGAATGCATAACATTAATCAAATACTATTACAGAACAGGCCTATACCCACCAAGATGAAATATTTCACAGGAATTCTGCCAGAATCTTGTATCTGGCTAAGCTTTAAGTTTGCAGTAAATGGTTGCTATTCAAAGCATTAGAGACAATTGACAGTTGAGTAAATTTGAGTTAGAGACAGGAAAAAACAATGTCTGCATTACTGACCTATGCAATCAATTCGTGTAAGCTTGCGTGATTGAAAACAGCAGATAAATAGTATAAACCTAGCATGAATGATTTTGCATCCGACCTCGGGTATGCGTGGCTACAGTAAGGATACTTTTGAGCAAAGACAGGTTACCTGCTGTGCCGTTTCTATCTTGTCGTTCTCTATCTCAAGCATCTGGAAGCCCTTGAGCAGGACGTCCTCTGTTGAAGCGGGCACAGTGGCGGTAAAGGACGACTGCAAGGACCGCGACGAAAGACTGCCCAAGTCCTCAATTGGCAACTGCAAAACAAAGTGGCTATGCTCAGAAGAGTTCACGTGAAGCTAGCCGGACGGCGTGACGTGGCGAGCTGCACCTGCACGCCCAGTCGACTCACCACACATCGGCATTCCGGCGTAGCTTAACTCGCAGGGAAGCGAACTGACTTCATGCGCAGGCAGCTGCATGGCTCAGTAACCCCAACTAAGTAAGTTAGCAACTCGGAAGGCTAGCTAGCTAACGAGCTAACAGGACTCATAGCTCACCTCTGACGGGACAGAGAGCGTCTCCGCTGCGGCTCGGAGCTCCAGAACAGAGTCCAGCTGTTTCTCTGTGAGGGGGGCCATGGCGTCGGTGCCACGGTCCCACAGCGACAGCTTTTCCCAGGTTTCCTTATCTGTCGGGTCCAGGAGGGACTGATCTGAGAACGCCATCGTCACTTCGTACGCTTCGTACACACCACCAACGTCAGCAGCGACGCGGGGGCACTTCCTGTTCCGGGAGTGTGGGCGGGGCTTGTTGAAAGCGCTGATCCGGTTACTGTAGTTCACTGAAGCATTTTTTTATCGAGCTCATTGTTGGTACCACCACACCCAAACAGAAAGACAGATCTCCACCACGGAATAAAGTGAAAAGGTCATCATGTAACGAGATACCGTTTGCAGTTTATAATTTGTTTTTGGAAGTGCAAACCACAACAACAAATCGTAGAGCACACAATAAAAAGAAAATCACGCAAACAAGAAAAAACACACACACACAAATAAATCACGCAAACAAGAAAAAACGCACACACAAAAAGGAATCACGCAAACAAGAAAAAACTCGCACACACAAAAGAAAACACGCAAAGTCAAAGATACATCCTGTAAGAAATACAAGACATGTTCTATTATAACATGAACTACAATCTTTTATTATCTTCATGTAGTGTATTGTAACATACTCAAAATAATTCCATTTAAATTTTTTACACCAAATGCTACTATTCTTTATTCTGACTGACCGAGGTTTGCCTCACATAATCCCTGGATGACAGTTGAAGGATATAATATTATTGTTGTAAAGCTAACGCCACAAGTCTAATAGACTAATGTGATTGAATTAGACAAACACTGTGTCTGGCAGTATAATCAATCTGCACAGAAAATAGAGACGCAGCAGGTGGAACCTGGAGGCAAATTTATAATACATAAACCTTTTCTTTTTTCTTTTCCATTATGTCTATATCTTTCATTTCCCCGAGTCCTCACTGAGAGTAAAGCATTTGATCACATTAATTTTAATTGTTGTGCTCTGTGTGTGTGTATGTGTGTGTGTGTGTGTGTGTGTGTGGTTTTAACAAGCTGTGAGTCATTGCAATTACCTGCATGCAATAGAATAGAATGTTGTTTTTCTATTGTTTTTATTGACTCAAATGTGTTCCAGTATTCCATCACACACACAAAAGTGCAAACATGTCAAAATGCATCAGATTCCTGGTGGCATTGCATGCAGGAGGTTGTGTTCACGTTCCAATTCTGTCTGCAGGGCGTCTCATGAGAAGGTCACACAGATTTGTTCTTTATTTTCCTCCTGTCTACTTTAGTTGAAAGGAGATGTTGCAGAATTTAAGAAATGTTACTGCAGAACAGAAAGAGGTGTCAGAGTGAATCTCGTCAGACAAGGTATTCTGGCTCAGCATTTGGTCAGAGTCAAGCCTTGGAGAGCAATACTTTTCTTTGCATTGGTGACATTGCATTGTCACAATGTGAGATCTTTCTTAAGAGGCCATGTGGGGGGGGGGGGGGGGACATGTTAAAATTTCATGTTACTGAGACACAATTTTAGCAAGCAACACATTTAAAATGAAGATGACAAAGTGTGCAGATGATATGGCAAAGACATTTTTGTGAAAATTTGACAACCAGAAATGTGAAAAATACACAGGTTTAAAACTTCTAAAATAAAATGATCAACCCCCAAATGCTGAACCGTAGCATTATCAGAAAATAAATATTTTAATATCGCTGACATGACAAAAGTGAAACTGCTGCTAACTAACTGTGTTTTTTTTTTCCGAATAAAACAAAACAAAAACTAAGACAAAAAAACATTAAGGTACGACAGGTTTAGAAATTCCTTTGATAGTGTCAACTTTGTCTTCTCCAAGTGCTGCAAATGACAAACCTTTCAAAAACATTGCATTTGAAAATAGCCTGACTGACATGACTGTAGAAACTTTGATATGAACTGAAATGATGCTTTGAAAATATTTCCAGCTCTAAATGTAAGTACAGTAAATGCTAAAACCATTCAGCAGTGTAAAGCATATAGGCGCAAAGCAAAGAAAATCCTCAACAAATGTCTGCAAATAGCTTCTTAAACAATTCAAATTAATTTCATAGGATTGATCAACACTTGGTTCGTTTTTTCACAACATAATCACAGTCAATGAGGTACAGACAGTCTTGTGTCCAGGTGCACAGGCTTTGTCAGTGGTTGTAATCTGTCTCCTCAATGTGATCTGGAATGGGCAGTCCGGTGAGAATTGTTAAACATCTGTTCCCCACGTTGAACACAGGACAGACCGGCTGAATAAAAGAAATGTCAAACGTGTACAAGTGCTGAGAGCCGACGCCATCGTAGAAAGACAAAGCTCCAGAGTCATAGTCCAGCAGTACTCCCAACCGCCGCAGGTGGGGTGAAGGCTCGATGGGAATCTCCTTGCTGTTGTGGCGCACCACCCATGAGTTGTTGCATCGCGACAACACCCACGAGGCAGACGTTTTGCCAATCCACTCTTGTTTTGGTGCAGATTTGTATGCGATTCCCACTGCGAACCTGCATGCGCAACAGAAAACAACAATTATGTTTATAATACCATAGATTTCATCGAGACACGTTTTGTTTCAATTCATGCTGGCCAAAAGAGGAAAACACATTGCAAAACAACTAAATATTGTTATTCTTCAGTTGTCTGAATAAACTGTTGTTTAAAATGGTGCACAGCAAAAGTAAAATAAAGCATCATGGGAAGAATTCCACTCGCAATTTTCTGTACATGTTACAACTGAACGAATACATCAATAATAAAATAATAACCTAATAATCCACAGATACAGAAACATCTGAATGTTGTTACCATGTGCTTCCTCCTATCAGTGCTTCCCAGTAATGGCGGCCGCTGTCGATAAAGACATTTCCTGCAACACCGTAGCTGCTGTGGCTGGAGAAGCGATCCTGACTGTGGCTCTTCTTGGAAGACGTCTCCTCCCTCTCCACCGTCAGGTTGTCATGGGACACCCTCAGCTTCTTGTGAGCCGACTTTGGGTCTAACTTGAATGGCTGACCTTAAAAAGGAATGCTGCTTTTTAAAACGCATTACAATATTCATGCATAATTAACTGTGCGATGACTTGGGTGCGGTTGTTAAGCGTGACGTACTGTTGGTTTTGAGTTTCTCTGGCTTGCTGGTACGGTTTCCTGCCTGATTTATGGCCTTCACTGTGAAAATGTACTTGATTCCACACTGGAGCCCGTGCACAGTGTAGTGATTTTGCTTGATGTTTGGTACAATCATCCAGCTATCAGCAGAGTTACACAAACCTGCAGGAGAGACAGACATAGAAACACTTGCAAAGAACAATCTAAATCACCTGCATCATGGAAACAGCTGAAATAAACCAGAGAGATAATGCAGCATAATTAAATGCAATGTTGCAGTCTGCAGCTGCTATTTTTAGGTACTCAAATACACTCAAGTCAAGTGTGCATGAACCCTGAGGCAGATTACAATATATTCCTTAATCGAGCTATTGTGACCTGGTTAGAGCAATCAATTAAAATCGCTCACTGCTCATTTCAACTTATATTGAGTGTATGATACACATCTGGATACAAATCCACTTAGTTGTTTGTTTTTTCTCAAATCCCAGACATTGCATTTTATTTCAGCAGCATCCAATTATCCATAAAAGCCATGACAGAGATCTCTTCCGTGGCTACAATACAATATTGTGTTTTGATATTGTGACATAGCCCCCCAAGCAATTTATAATCATTCAGAGAAAATCCCTCCATCTGTGCCACGTTTCCAACAGCAAATATTATACTGCGCTCCCACCAGAGCGCTGCACATAGACTTACTGACGACATTAGATTGGTTGCTGAAGATAGTATACTGGAGTTCATAGGATACCACAGCGAATTCATCGTCTGACGACCAGTGAACTGTGATTGTGTCAAATGAAGCGGTGCATAATTCCTCACGGATTATTGGCGGATTTGGTGCTGCAGTCAAAAAACAAAAGATAATTGTTGTTGCTCAAGACAGCAAAGAAAGTGTATTCTGTACACAACAACACAAAATATCAAACAAGCAAAAAACAGCTGTAACACCACCCAGGCTAGACCCCCCCCCCCCCCCCCATGCAGAAGTAACTCACACTGCACCACTTGTGCCTATGCATAAACAGCCAAGGCCAAACACAGTTGAACTCCTCTCTAAAATCTATTAGCTTTTCTATTTTTCATTTGTTAGACTCATCATTAAAACATTTCAATGACTGCTGATGCCTTTACTTGGAGGATAAATTCAAATGACTTGTTTAGTAGACGAACACCTGAAGAGTACTCATCAGTACAGATTGATATGTGGTGGCATACTAGATCCTAGTCACCTGTGAGATAATCCAAGCTTTCTAGCAATTTCTTCTCTCTTGAGAAGTCCAAAGCAAAAGTATCAAAGGTGTCGTTCAAGTTAATTTCTGGTAACAGTATTTGGGATGATGCTGTCGCCATAGAAACTCTGTAATAAAGAAGTACATAATTAGATGGTGACTCTTTGAAGCTCCGTACCTGTTGCTGAGTGACACTGTTATTCTGCAGCCTCACCTGTCACAGATGCTTTTGGCTGTTTGGAGGAAGCGAGTGTGGTCCGTCTCCTTGTTCGCCTGGTCGGCTTGAGTGATGAGAGACGAGGACCTCTCGATGCACTGCTTGCAGCTGGCTATCTGCTGGGCGAGTTTCCTCAGCCGCACAGACTGTACAAGAAACAAGAGGCATGCTGATGGATGAAAAGCTGAGTAAATAACCAACCAAAGTGCTACCCACTGTCTAGGATGAGCCTGACGGATGCCAGATTGGATTTTACCTCGCCCGTTAAAAAAATCCTGCTGAGAGGAAAATGTGATTTGGACCTTGGAGAATTTGATTTTTTACTTGTGTAACTCTCACAGAACAGCAAGTTTCACCCGGAGGTATAAACTGTTATGGCATGAGAGGCGTATTCATGAAACATCCCTGATGATATTATCCAGGCCAGCTGTGACACAGTAGCTGAGTGGTGGAAAGCAGCCTCAATCTAATGCAAGGGACAAGGAATCAAAGAGTCATCCTGTAAGCAGGTCCATGATGGATGCTGGGCTGATCTCACTATGACAATGAGCACAGTGCAGCATGCTGGGATTATTTATAATGGAATCTAATACAGAGAAAATGCTGTGAAATTATTCCAGGGATGCAGAATATGCATATCAAGCGCTATATAGAGATAAACAAAATCACATATCTAATTACCGTACAATCTACGATTAGGAATGTGTTGCAGTCAGTCTGTGACAGGCTCACACTCATGGCTCATATTGCTTTTGCTGCTTGATAGGAATCACATTTTAGCCCATTCCACAAGTTTCAGCTTTGCCTCCGAATGCTTCATAAAATGAAATGAAGAATTGACACAGTATATGCAAACAGGCGAAGACAGGCTGGTTTGTGAGAACGGGTTTAAAATTTTGCTTGGCATAAGAAACAAGCATGACAATGTGGGAAATAGATTTGTTTTAATCTTGATTCATTTATTCAGAAGGTTTGAAGTATTTGAGGAGATTCCAGCAAGAATTGTGTTTATTATATTCTGTATCTAGTAGTAATAGTGCTAGTAGTAGTATCTGGCTTTGAATGCCGAGTAACTGACATATAAATGTGAGGCACAACCCGGTAACAGAAGCAGAAGCAGCGATAATAAAGTTAGTGAGAGGACCTTTGTTCAGTAATGCACAAATTATAGCAGTAAAACCATTAATTTACACAAATAAACAAGGTATGTTTTTATTGTTTGTAGCCTGGGCTTAAGGAGCCGTATATCGGAGATGTGAGTTTCTCCTCAGCAGCTTGTGATTTGTTACAGTTATAGTGAGAGCTCCATGCAGCTCGGGTGTTGCGTGAGGCGCAAAGGTTATCAAGCACAAGGTGATGCACAGACAGACAAAGGTAGTTCAGACCGAAAGTGGCCAAAAGGTGAAAAAGCATACCTTTCCCTCCTTTATCTTGGAAGCTATGATCTGCCTGCGCTGCTGTATGATATTAATCAGCAGGTCGCACTCCTCAAGCAGTTTGTTTTCCTGTCTGGATGCATTAGCCTGGATGGAGGCAGAGATAAGACGCAGCACACACCGTAAATGCGTTCTTATTCCTTTGCTACTCAAATGAACACTTGTTTGATTGAATACTTTCTAAAGGCATTGCTGACAGCACAATTAATGTGAGACAAACCTCATGTGACAGGAAAACCACATTAGAAAATGAAATCCCCCCCCCCCCCCTTAATGTTGGGCAGGGAAATTGACCACATTTTGTCTTTAATTCCAAACATATGGATGATCACAGTGATTGATAAGAATGAATGGTTGCAGAGAGAGAGAGAGAAAGAGAGAGAGAGAGAGAGAGAGAGAGAGAGAGAGAGAGCGAGAGAAACCTCACCTCAACATGCTGGCAAGTTTGGATAAGTTTCCCCATTAAACTTTCCAAATCACTGGTCCTCTTGATGAGGCTGCTGAGGTTGGAATCGAGGGCATGCTGCAAAGGAAATTAAAGAAGAGTGTTTGATTACACGCTGGTGCCGCCACACTTCCAGCATCAACGTGTAAACGGCAGAATCAAGAGTCTGGTGGATGCAAACCGAAGGATCGAAGCCAAGAGGGCACATTACTGTACGAGGCTGCCTCTGGTTGTGACTGGACCCCCCCATCACAGCCATTCCAATATGTCAGGAGCCCCCACCACCAAGCTCAGCAGAGCATCTGCCAGGGATTTGGTCAACCAAAGCCCGGCTGTGTTAATCCGTGACTCAGATCAAAAGATTATGTCAGAGCAAATCTCGTACTGTAATTTGGTAAAGTGATAATTGTGTGGTGTCAAATACCTGAATAAAATACTAATTACATGTAATAATAATGCATGTATAATGATTATATTATACTATACTATAATAGTATAATATGATAAAAGCATCACAAACCAGACGACACAAGTGTGGAAAAAGTCATCAGCAGGTACTCTGAAGCAAATCCAAAGAGCATAAAATCATAATTATTACCTTTGCATGAGGCTAACGGTTTCTAATTGAATTTGATGCTTGTTTTTGGTTTAAGAGAAACACTGAAAGGTCACACTGTGAAGTGGTAAACAATCCAAAAGGGAACATTTTAAGATGCTTTGAATGTTGGGAGATAAACAGAACAACAAAACAAAGGCCTGCAGCAGAGAGTGAGTTCAGGTTTTACATTGTGATGCTGGATGCATCGCTGTCTATTAAAATAGCAAAGGCTTTATTTTGCCACTCTCACCCTTATGATTTATTTATATGAAAGGGAAAGTGATGAATCTCAGATGTCTCTCTGCGGATACAGGTGAGAGGAGTAAAACTTTCTCAAACTGGACGCACGGAACATAAAATATGAATCAAACTCAAGTTAAATATAACCACACGTTCACTTTTTGATGCATTGTTCTTCTCAAAGTGCCTAAAAAGCATCTCCTCGTCTAACAAATAGGCTCTATGAGGTTAGACAGCTCTCGCTGTCTTTAGCTGTTTCATGTCGATGAGAGGAAGGAATAGCAGCTTCCTTTTGCATGTGGATGCTTCTCGTCTGACACCTTTGCTTTGGCCAGCCCCCTTCCTTCCTCTCACGGTCCTGCCAGGTCACCGTCAGGTTTCGCTGTTTTATCCTGTGTCAACATTAGAAATCGGCTCCATTGTCGGAGTTTGGCCCGTCATCCTGTGAACACTGCAGACACTTTATCAGGCATAGACATATTCAGTAATTTGACATGCTGTATCTAGAAGCTATGTGAGTGCATAGGGCCATTCTGCATGTAACAATAGAAATGTGTTCCTCAATATCTCGGTTGATTATTGACCGATGTTTATGGAATGTGACACAGTCATGGAGGGTGGGGATCTCTATATCACCACCAATTTTCAACCAGATCGGATCCAGAATGAATCTTATTATGAGGGGAATGAGCTGCTTGGTGGAGGTCTGCGCTCTCTGAGTGCTTTTCTAGTTTATAAATGTTGCGAGCAACACTCGAGCTGTACCTGTACAAAGAGGAGAAGAAATATGTGCTGAGAAAATACCCCATTAGAGAACCTGTTAGTCAAGGTGGGAACAATAATTTAGCCACAGACTGCAGAGAAAGATCTGCCACTCTGCAATCATTTTGGAAATATTTGACCTTAGAATGACCTTCCAGCTGATAAAGAAAACTCTTCCTGGTTCAGGACGTGCTGTCCCTGATGATGTAACGCAGGTCAGGGGCCTCAGTGCTTATTACATTTTGTAGGATTTATGAGCTACTTACATGACAGAGCCAATAAAAAATGTTTATGAAGTTAGCAGAGCATGTCACTGCTGAGAATGCCTGAACACAATACAGCAGACCAAGTCGTTTTAAGCTTGATTACTTTTTACGTGAATATAATTTCTTATTTGCACTAGTGCCTCACCGGCAAGGTGCTGAATATGTACTTATTAAGTATAAATATTCTCTCTGTGTTTACTCGCCTGAAATTCACTACAAACCTGAAGCTGCCAGGTATTCCTGTTTATATACCCGAGACAGACCAGAACTATGATGGCACAACAGATGGCTATAATGTCAAGCCTTTATCATGTCGCATTGTACCAGGCCCCATTACAGACGGTTTAATCTACAACATGCACACACTGGGGTCTCCAGTGGCACAATATCTCTTTGTGTGTGATTCTGTGAGAAATGGAATCGTAAACATGTGTTTGGGAAAACCGGCAGCCAAACAGGCTCAGCTGTGAGCCACCTGGGTCCTGTCCTGCATGCCAGGACCCTTTAGAATGGGGATTGTTGTTTCCTGTGTCACTTGAGGCTTTTAACAGTGCAGCTAAGTGCATTTAATGTAAGGTCAACCCATACAAGCATGAACTCCATTGTAGAATGACATCAAACACATGAATATATTAACAGATGAGGAAACAGGTCACTTAGAGGGAGTGTTTAAAAAGATAAAGGGCTGTATTAATCTCAGGGCAAATGCTCTGCTGTCTTCATATATAGGGATTTTATTAAAACAGAAAGAACCATACAGTCAATACTGCACCAAATAATACATCCATGCTTATCAGTAGTTGTTGAAATTATACTTTTTATTTCCGAATAAAAGGCTTATTTTCCCAAATAGTTTTTGACTATTCCACCCCCTTCACTGCTTTTACATAACTAGAGCTAAAGAGCATCAGTATCTGATGTGAACGCCTCATGTGGTGCAACATCTTCTCCATGCAGAGATAATCAGGCTGTGGGTTGTTGCCCCCCCGTTGGGTATTGACAACATCTGGTTTACATATGAAAATTCAATAACTGGGATGTTTTCAGAACCGTGTGCACATCCTCGCGATGTGGGCCTGTGCATCGTCAGGCTGTAACAAGAGACGATAAATACACAGCAATTCACCACAGAACGTTGTCACAGTTTATCTGTGTCATCAGTAAAACACATCCCTGTCTCCTAGCAACAGCAACATTTACAGGTGACGTTGATATGTGTAAATGCTGTTAAAAAATAGTCATATAAAATCCAAGTTAAAGCTTTGTTTTGCTTTTCATAGGTGAAATATGTCATGTGATGCTGGTCACCTGGTCTGCCTCCTGGTGTGAACGGTCACGCCTCACACAGAGAACGTGGCGAGACGATTTCTTCACGGTGACAGCATGATCACACAAAGGAGAAAGGTTAACGCTCTCTCATCTCTCTTTGGAAGTTGTTGCAAAGGTGTGCATGCCAGTTCCAACCATGCAGAGTGCAGGAGAGGATCAGGCAGGTGGGCGTTGGGTTGCAGTAACCCCCCCCCCCCCCACGCTTTTTAGTGAGTCATGCATAACATTGCAGAATTCATAACATTCATGTTAATTTCATGAAGTAATGAACCATATTTCCCCGTTAAGTACTTCACTGCAGTTTGCTGGAGACACAACGGAGACCCAACAAACGGCGTGACCGCGCTGACGCACGGCTATAATAGAATGAATATGATGCATGGCCTTTTTACACGCTCCAGCTGGCAGCCTTGTCTCATGCTTTATTGATATAAGCCCATCGACTTGAAGTGAAGAGCTCCACTCAACCTAAAACCGTAAAAGCAGCCTCTTGCATTGAGTGACTGGCCGTGAGCGAGACCTTGTCCTCACTTCATGCTATATTTCTAAGGCTTGTGATAAATTACGTCTCTAATGTAAGTGCTATTCTCTATTATTTTCCTTGCAAGAATCCTATGAAATCATCAAGTCTCTGGTCCTTTCAATTTAGGAATATATATATATATATATAATGCATATGATAGTTAAACAAATGTGTTGCTGAGCTTCCTCGAGATTAATTCGATAGCGTTCGAATAGAAGATTTGTGTGCATTTACAGCACAATCGTTTCTATAGGATTGACTCAACACGAACCACAGTGCAGATGTTCATTCTATGAAGGAACACGTCACCAATAAACCCAGATGCAACTCACAAACCATCTTAAAGGGCCGGTACATTATTTTATCAAGCGTTAGATAATTGCTGTTATTTGTATCATTTGCTTCTCATAGTATTTAATGTATTTTTAACGAAATCACAGCGCTATGATACTGTAGTGTTTTATTACTCCAAATCCAGCAGCCACATATGAGTCCTCTTTTTGTGAACCTCATAAATGCTTTTATCATTTGCAAGTGATATGCCACAGATAAACGTTTCGGTGGTAAAATCGAGAAATACCACCATTTTAGTAGAAAATGCATCAATTTAGTGGCCTAATGCTCAACGTTTATCATGCCATCCAACTTGAAACTGACACATACAGGACCACGGATGTCCATTTGATTTTATCCAGTGGTACCACGTCCATTAAATGTTTTTAATTCTAAAATGTGTTTGACATTCATGAACAACATATTCAAAGATGTAAAAAATATTTTTTGTGTGTGTGTGTGTGTGTGTGTGTGTTAGTCCCTGGACTTCAACTGACAACCACTGGGTCAGTCATTTTCAAAACATGCAGCTCCAGCTCTAAAACGCTAAGAAATTCCATGCTACGAGATGATTTTCATAATAATCATTATAATTGAATAATTTTACTTTGCATTGTGATCTTATTCCATTAAAATGAAGCAGCTCAACAACACTTTTCTTTAATAAATCAAAATGACTTGAGTTTGCTCTTGTGCTGTCATGCTGTGATACTGAAGGGGAATAGGAGGTCTCTTTAGTGCATCATAATTCCCCAGACGTTCCTTGAACTACGCGTCACCCCCTTACCTTGAGTTTGTCATAGCGGTCGCTGAGGGCTGCCACCTGGTGGTCCCGGTGTCGGCCGACCAGCTTACACAATGCACAGATCAGCTGTTCATCCGTCACACAGTACATGTTGACCTTCTCATCCTCATGCTCCAGACACATGAGGCCTCGCAGAGTGGAGTCCAGTAAGGGCTCGATGAGACGGTGGCCAGTGAAAGGCTTCTTGTTGGGGTGGGTGGCCTTGAGGCACTCCTCGCAGTACGACACCTCACAGGTGATGCAAGTCTTCACTGCATCCTGTGGGGGGTCCTGCTCGCAAAACTGACACTGTACCCGGTCACGAGGAGAAGTCATGGCTTTGCTGCCGGGGGTGGCTCGCTCCCGCCGAGTCTCGTTAGGAGAATTAGGTCCGCTTAGAGAAACCTTCTGGTAGCGATCGATGATGTTCTGTAATGTAATGTTGCGTTTGAGTCCCTCTAGGCCCCTTTGGTTGAGAGTGATGACATAGCGGCAGGTCGGGCACTGAAAGGCGCTGATGGATTGAATGGGCTCACTTGGAGTGCAGTGTGACACCAGGATACGATGGGCACAGTTGAAACAAAGGCTGTGGGCGCAGGGCAAGAGCAGCGGATCCTCAAATAGCTCCAGACAGATTGGGCAAGTCAGCTCTGACTCCAGCGTTTCCATCTTCAGGCATACAGACGTTGGCTTGGCAGCGAAATCCAGGGAAGCTGATCAGCTATCTGTACAGAAAAGAATAAAAAAAAACAGCTTCCGTTATAAAATGAGTGTGCAAATACATTTACAGTAATACTGCAGTATGCTTGTGATACATGAGTACGTAAATAAAGCAAAATACACTTCCCAAACAGGCGCAAACTACTCATTTCATTTTTACAGAGAACACGGCTGGTTTTCATTTTACTGTATGCTGTGGGCTTTAGCCCGGACTGAGGGCCACTGGGTCAGCGGAGGCTGGCAGCTCAGCCAAGCAGAAGCCCATTGACCTGCTGGCTGGCGGCCGGGGCTCCTCGCTATCACAGACACTACGCCTTTGTTACCGGCCAATCGGACACCCTAGCTGCGAGTGGACGCGCCGTAATCAAAGTGTCTCACGATGTGAACTTCCCACCTCCAGCCATTATGTGTGAGGAGGCAGAAGCTCATTAGCGGGACGGTCAGGCACAAGTAGCCTTTAGAAGTTGTGAGGATGCAGCAATAATTACCTCCCAGCCACAGACCTGGGTTTGTCCCTTCTGTCCCACATTCATCCATACTGTGTTACTCCAAACAGGAGGTGATTGTTACACTTGTCTCTGGCCACAATGTGCGGGCCTTTGTTTCTTAGCCGTTTTGTTCGTGTCAGAAAAAGCAGCAAGCGATCTAAGACCATCCGTTCATCGTGTAAACCCTCCACTCGTGAGCAAAACACGCCACAAGAAGTGAAGTAAGGATTGAATCACATCATTCATTAACATGCTGCTTAAACTCCTGCTAGCAGAATTCAGGTGTGTGTATAATTGGCCGAAATTCAAACTCCTCTCCAAACACAAAGCAACCTCTGACAGATGAAACTAATTTACATGTCTTAAAGGGTCTAAATTACTTGTATTAAATTCTCTGACATGTTTTTACCAGACACACAAAAGTGTTCTTATAGCAACGCTATCAGTTACAGCACTGGATGAGTGTAACTTGCACAGGTACAGGTTGAACAGGTACAGCTGGTACTTTACCTGGGAACGCCTAAGTACATTAGAAAAAAACCCAGAATAAATTCAAAGACAATGATCCTCTGATGTCATCTCCTATGACATGAAATACCCCACTCAACAGTCGGGCTTGTAAAACAACACTATGGCAAAGGCTCACTTCAAGCTGCATCACAGACCCAAGTGAAACTCCATTCACGCACAGATTACTTTACCCACCGATGGATTTCGCCCCACTTTGTCCTGCCGAGACATTTCTGCGGGAGAAAAAACTTCTGGTCTAAATTATAAGAACAGATTTTGGCCGGCAAATACGGCAGAAGTAAAGCGAAACATGCTGCGGAGACGGGCATCCAGATGACACAAATCTTCACTGCCTCAGTAATCCTGTCATCAAGCAAGAGGTCGAGCAAGAAGTGAAAAGCACAACAGGAAAAGTTGCCCGACAATTCCAGGAAAGCCAGCTCCACCTACAGCTGGAGCGCTGGCCAGCACTGGAAGAAGAGAGACAGCAGTGGGGGAATGTGTGTGTGTGTGTGTGGGAGAAAGAGAGAGAGGGAGAGAGCGAGAGAGAGGATATGGGGGGGGGGCACAAGATAAGTGGAGGTAGAGTATTGTGCTCGGCCCCAGCCTGTGTCCTCGCAGCCCTGCCCATTCAGAAATTCAAAGCACTGGGATCAGGTTCAGGTCTCCTAAGTGACGGTCCCTCACAATGTGGATCGGAACCCGTCTCGCCACCGCACCAGGGATTCAAACCAAAGACACGGACGTGGTTGAGAGGCTGCCTGAGGAGACTCAAACTGTATTTCATTTGCAATGTGATGTGTAAAATGTCACGAAAGTCAGCATAGCTATGCCGGTAAAATAAACTACGCGTATCTTTTCAAATTCCCGTTTGCTTAACTAAGCGTCCTTTCCGGCAGACAAAGACTGCGAATTCAAACAGACAGTACGTGACATCATCTTCCACACACAGGCCTGTCCCAGTTGGCCCTCGTGTGGGAATCACCGAGGTTCCATCTGCTTCTCCTGTGCCTCTGTTTCCAGACACGCCCCTGCTGTGCTCCATTTGAATTCTGCAGTCATTCAAAAGAGTCCCGAGAGTGACTCGTCTCCAAGAGACGGATCCACACTGCAGATATTAAATACAAGCCAAAGTTCAGACAAAGCAGTGGGTGTGTGTTGCTGAATGTGGCTGGCATTCCCCAGGCTTCCTATGGCATTCCCCGAATGGGATGGACATCAGTATCATGATATCAAGCTTCTTGCTTATTCTTTCCCAAGTCTGCCTGCCTCTTCTCATTGTAGCACAATGCAATCACAAGATCAGCGCGGTAGGAAGTCTTGTTTCCGCATGAAGGGAACGAGCGGCTCGGCGAGGTTTACATGCAAGGATTAGTTTAGATGCGTTTTTATTACCTTTAGTGTTGAGCCATGCCGACACATATTCAAACCCACCTAAGCATAGATAGTATCGGCGCACCGCTGGGGGGGGGGGGGGGCTATTTTGTATCCAGAGGCGATGAAAGAAATGTTAAGATTAAGAATGATTAGATATGATGGCACTGAGTTCAGGACTCAACTACGGATGAGCTCAGAGCTGTAATGCAGCCAATAGAAGGGTCTGCTGGAGCCTGTCCCAGCGTGCTATGGGGTGCACCTCGGACAAGTCGCCAGCGCATCGTACGTATAATAACCAAAATACAACTGAAATTATAGTTTCTCATAAAAAATACACACACATAAAACCAAAATTATATAGTATTTTTTTAATGTAATAAAATGTTTGTCATGTGAAAGTAATTTTAGGAAATATCTGCCCAATTTTCCCATTTTTGGAGAAATGGCTGCAGCTGAGAGATGTGCACATTCAAATGCCCGGTGCTTTGTCAAATGATGAACTTGAGCACACGTTTTAAGGTTTTATTCGATTAGACGGTAATGGCTCACTTACAGATGAAACAATTACGAAGTCTCAGAGAGGAAGACAATTACCTGCTCAAACACTCCTTAATCCTTTTGGTTATGGTCTTTTATTCGCTTTAATGACGCCTCTTATAAGCATGCATCCAGCCACCGAATGAGTGTGATTGCTCTTTGTCTTTGTTCCTGGGGCAAGCACCGAACATATTTATCTGTAATCCTGTCTGTGCAGCGTGGCTGTGACCAATGTGTGGCCTGCTGATGATCCCTGCAGCAGCCAGCTCAGCAGCAGCCCATGCAGGCCTAATGTGAGTTAAAGCATTGCTAGCCAGCTGATGAGACTGACAAATCTACCTGATCTGCAGCTGCACATATTACTGAGATTAGCTTCATCAACGTACATTATTATTTAAATAACTGTCGAGGACAATTTAATTAAAAGCCTACATGTAAACAAAGATACATTTTACTTTGTTTGCTTTGCATCTTGTTCAGAAACACAAAATAATGAAAGTTAAAGATGACTCCTTCAAGAGGCGTTAACTCCTGTGAGTAAACAGGACATTTCACACTTCAGTCCTGAATCAGGAAATAACATTGAAGAAATACAAAATATTTGAACCCAATAACTTTCTTTTATACTGGAAAAATAAGAGCTTCTTTTATTTTTTCTCTGTATGATTGGATGTGGTATTCAGGTCATCAAAAGTGGCAACAGAGCTCTATTTCCTCTCTGCTGTTTGGCAGGTGGTATCAGCAGGGGAAAAGAATCACTGCATCCTTTCCACAAACGCGGGAGGGAAATTTACAGAATGTGACCTGCCAACTGTGCAGCCGTAAGCCTGCAAGAAATGGACACAACTTTTTTTTATTGTTGGGAAAATAGTAAAAGGGCGGCCCCAAGCGGTAGATTTATGAACTTCAACAAGCATGTCGACCCTTGGAGGCCATTTTTCTGACTATAAAAAATTGCATGTCGATATTTTACTGCACTACTATAAAAAAAAAAGAAAATCACAGGTTTTCAAAATGCATTACAATTTTTGCACCATTTTGTCACCGCACCACTTTCTGAAGACCCATGTGTTTCCATGGAGACAGCCAGAAATCTATTTGTCCCACTAATGATCAGAAGCAAAGAAAACTCTGGAGGGAAGACGTCTCACATTCCTCCGCACAGCGAAGAGCAAGATAAGTTACTAATTAATAAGGAAAACCACAGACCCAACTGTGCAGTCTAAGTTTCAGTATTCTGTAACCTCATTTAAAATGATTGTTACTCTCTACGCATTGGATTTACACAAACTGTGTCAGGATGTATTGGCAGGAATATATGGAACTCTTATCTTATCAATGTAGGAAATGGCATTTTGCACGTCAGGAGGCTAACAGATTGTGGATGAAAGGCTGGGTTTGTCTCAGGGAAGGTCGTAAAAAGCTTTTATGACGACAATGAAAAGGTGACACTGAAGCAAGGAAACGTTGCTGCAAGGTACACTCCAGTGACTTCTCTTTCAAATGACATCATATTTTAAATTGAGGGCATTTAGAAGTTGAGGAAATTCCACAAAGTTCAAACTGCTTTAACACTGAAACCTACTGTTGCTACTCCCACATTCTTTGATGCTTTTTAATCACCAAATAAATCCCCTCCCGGGCATCTCACTTCGTCATCATACTTTTAATCTAACACAACAAGGCCAAACAGCCACTGCACTTGCACAGAGCCCTGCCTGGAGCCATGGAAACATATGATGACTCAGTGTTTTGGTAGCAAAACATTACGAGAGAATAAAATGAAAATAAAAAAACCCACAAAGTTAATGACATTCTGTCTTACCTGCCACATGATTACATCCATAAACAGGCAACAGAGGAAAATCACTGAGACTCTAGCGCTGCTGATCCGGGGCAGGGGTTTGAACTTTGGATGAAGTGACTCTTCCCTCCTGTTCCTGTGAAGTTCTGACCCTTGTTCTGGAAACCAGTAGGAGGATGGAAACTTTCAACCTCGTTCTCTCCCCTCATTGAGGACTGTACCTACACTGTCTATACACAGTGGGCTGCACATTGTTGCACCGGCCAATCACAGGAATGGACCCTCCTCTTCCAGCTGGTTTCCTTCTGTCACTCAGAGCCACTGTGATGCAGCCTGGGCTGTCATTAACTCAGCAAAGCTTTGTTTTGTCATTTTCAAAATGAACACCAACCATAGGGCTCCGCTGCGCAGCACAAAAACTACAACATTAAGTGCATCGTTCTCTCTTGACTTTTTCAAGATGGTATGATATGATTTGCAAGTAATGTCAGCCACATTCAGGCAACATCTGAACTGCTTAAATTTATGTTCTGCAAGCTCAGTGGGGATTTGTGCTGCTTGAAATGCCTGAGGTAAGATTCAAATCAGCCAAATTAAATAGCGCATGAGCACACACCAGTATAATGGCTAGTATATTCTGGAACAAGGCCACTGATGCCTCGAGTCTGTCGATGGTCCAATGCTAATGCTAGAGAGGATGAGCGACGACACAGGCAACTGTCACCCAGCAATGCTGACGTGTGCGCCGAAGCCTAGATGGAGTTCACAGAAGAGACGCATTTTAGTTGTAAGAGCGATCACAGCCTTTTGTTTTTCATGTGAATAAACTCAAATGGAAACACACAGGAATGCGTTGCGGTTGCAACGGTTAGTGTTGAAAGTCGTGTCGGTTTGTTGGCGACCATGGAAAACAAGCCCAACACAAATATTTGCTGACATCCACCAGCGCTGCTGATGAGTTTCTCAGCTCTGGGTTCGAGCCGGCGTTAACTTTTTGACAACAAGGTTTAAGGCTATTACCTCAGGCGACCTTATCAGTGCTGTAATGCGCTATCTCTGGTTAAATGTGGTAAAATCACAGTACATAAAGCATGAGATAATTTGGATTAGTAACTATTCAAGCCTCCTGCCAGGACCACATGTGTTTCAATTTAGTCTGCAGTGTTCAATAAATATGGAATGAAAATGTGAAACCAGTGAAAACAAATTCTTTTTCAAGAAAATCAATATCAAAAGCACGCCGGGATCCCACTTGGAAAACAACTGCTTTGAGCAACATTAACATTTTTTAAAATTCATAATACCCAATTCAAATGCAGCGGTTAAAGCAGTAGGTTGCAGGAACAACAAAGATACCGTCAGAATCCCTGTTTTGCCTTTTGAGTGTGTGTTTTCATTATTTCTTTTTTGTTAAATCCAAAAATAATTTGCTGAATTTCAAATGAAGACTGCAAAGCCTGTTTATTTCAGAAATATTACTAAACTTTCTCAAAGCCCAACTTTAAAGTCTAGCAGACTTCAGAGGGGACTTTTAAAGCGTCACCCAATGGAAATAGAAATGATCCCTCACCTCTCAGTCAACCAGACAGTCCGCAGTGCAGCGTGACAGATGAAGGCAGAAATGTAATCCAGTAAGGGATGCTTCTACAGGCACCTGCTTCCCTCAGAAACCTCCCTTTAGCTTCCTGTCTAGGCTCTGCTGCTTCATCTGCCTCGCTGCTATCTCTGGAAATTCTCCTCACACATCCTCTTCTGCTCTAATCCTCTCTGAAGGAAGCCAAAACTGCTCCAAATGGTTCAACCGAGCATCTACTTCTCAGGCTTTTTAGCCTTTTATTATTCTGTTGGCTGGAATCATTAACTTTGTCCTATACGAATATAAAGAGGGAAATAACCCCTTTCCTGTGGGAGGCTGTCAATCTCAGCTGATGATGAGGTGTTTGGAGGGGGGTGCCAAGGAGGCACTTCTGATTGGTCACCAGGGAACAGAAGTGGCCTGCATGACAAACGTGAGCAGTGGGATGGATGGCGCCGTTGAGGTTGTGTGTATTTAGCTTTATTTAGTTCCCTCTTTTACATCAAACACGAACGAAGATAAATCCATGGGAGTTACTAAATAAAGCTGACAGAGCAGAATTCATGATATTTATGCTGAACGTGACGGAGGAGCTAAATGTTTGGGTCACTGTAAAGAATCACACCGATTAAATGACTCCTTGGTAGAGTCTGGTCACCCACTGAGGGGAAGTGGGAGGCAGGAATAAAGCGCCTGTTGCCATGGCGGTTAGGCAAGAGCAACGATGCATCTTGGTGCTTGTGCCAAAAGCCGCTCTAATCTCTTTATTGGCAAAGCTTCAACTCCGTCTTCACAGCTTGTTTGTTTCTTAGTCAAATACTGTCTGTCACTCCGCAGCGCCTTCCAACGTGCCCTGCCAATCTGAGCTCCGATGACCACAACCAAGCGTTTACATGGAAAAAACAAACAAAGCTTGAATTCCACCGTCATTCTTCAAATCGACGTGTAACCAGCACAGCACACACCCATTTATTGACACATTATCCCCACATCTACAAACTCGAGTAAATTACAACAGCAAGAAAAGCCTTAAGAAAGCCCGATGGCGATGACCAAGGCCCCATGCTAATGTATAGCCATAAATTGCCTGTGAAATAATGAGATTCTGACTTCATTTCATTTTAGTGGAGTGAAAAGCCATAAAAGCATGACCTTTACCTGGATGTGTGCATTCACACTGACATTTGAGGCCTTTTATGCAGCTCCAGGGTCAATCCGAAGTCCCTCAGCTTTACATTCGGCAGTAAAAATTAGATGTAAAAATGGTTTCCATCATTCCACAAAAGAAGAACGCTTGAAGAGGCGACGCTTTTAACAACTGCTCCCACCTCACGAACCGGAGGCCCAGATTCTGAACATTGATCTGGGATAACTGATAAAGGTTCTTAGGCTTTAGCTCAAACAACCCAAAGCATATAGTTGTGTGCTCCTGCTCCACAGAAAGAATTTAACATGATTAAATAAAAAAAGCAGAATGACATTCATTCATTCATTCATCTTCTTTAAGGCAAGACGATTGTAATCGTCTCATCTTCAGCCGCTTCTTCCGAGGACCGGGTCGAGGGTTCTGCTGGAGTTGAGGCCAGCTCAGCAAGACAATATTATTCATTCCATATATTTAACTTTGAATATTTCATAATAACTAAAGATAAACTGACTAAATCATCAAAGAATATCGATAAGAGCTGTAATTATATTTTGCCCAGTGGCATGAGGTGCTGCCGAAAACAATTACCGGTAGACTGTTTATGATTTTGTGTAATTGCCTATTAAGATTTGGATGCTCTTTGTGCAGCCCTTGTAAAATTACTTCCATAAAATGTGTGGAATACTTTACATATATTCTCTTATCAATAAGTAACAGCACTGTTAAAATAATTATTCAAAACAAATGAATATTCATCCCCTCTAAATAAGGCCATTTGCTGCCTGAGGCATTTCTCTGCCACATCAAGCTGTACTAATTGGAAATAGGACCGTAAAGGGCCAGAACAGCCCTCCTGAAAGTGCAGATAAGACGTCGGAACAGAGACTGTGAAACCTGATGATACACAAACAGTGATACCAGGCTGACAGACACAGAACACATGGCTTTGTTGCAGCGTTGTGTTTCACCTTGCTGGTAACTGCTAATTGATTTTGCACTGAACGAATGCATACTGTTCGTAAATTGGAGTATTTCAATGAACCTTTCACAGGGAATGAAAATAGAAGCAAATACTTTCAAACTGGACAAGAGTCAGAATGTCCTCAGGGTCAACTTCAACGCAATGCGAAAAGCAAATCAGCACAACTGAATTAAAATCAGCAAACGAACAAAGACAAGCTGTCATGTGACTCACGTGTCATCGTCCAAGGTGACCCCCTAAGATGCGTCTCCCATTGATGGCTCCGCTTTCTATTTTAGCTCCACACTCATGAAAGACCACACTGGCTAGCCGTTCCACACGCCCCCACCTCATCGGCAGACCTCCCCACCCAAGCCCAGCCCCAGCCGCATGCTCATGCCAGCGTAAACAAAGCCCAGGAAGCGTCACTTCCACTGGGTCATTTCATGAATACTGTCTCCATTAATTGTGCGGCCCGTCAACCCCCTACTCCTCCCCCCTGGGGTTGAGCTATTGCCCCTGGCTCTCCACCCTCTAAGCAATAAGACAAAGATGTAGCAAATGGAGAGACAAAGGGGAGGGGGGGGGGGCACAAACCTTGGGGAGCGTATTTTGATGAGTCTGACTAAACAAGCAGGGCCTGAACAGATGGGATCAGTCTCTGGGGCTCTGCTGCTTGCTGCATTTAAAACACGACTGTGTGCATCCTCGCCATAAATGTTGTGTTCTGCTGCTCACTAACTGCCATCTAATCATGGATGCCACACAAATATAATGCAGCCCCGAGCAGCATGTCCCGCTGCGCTTGCTGCGCCATGCCGCTGTCTGGGTGCACGTGTTTAATTGAGTTAGTGCGCGCGTTGCCTTTTGGAGTGCACTTAATCTGAGCGACGACGATTGTTTCTCTAACTGGGACAGTCCTAAACAGACACTGCTCGTTTTGCCAGTAAACAATAAGAGAGATGCATCCTCTGTGCGCTTGATAGCAAAGATCCCACATTTTAATTGCTTTTATTCCCAAGACATAACGGCATGAATCCAATCAGAACGTCCTCAGCTCAGACGATGTCTCATTCAGTGGAGCTAAAGATGAAATCAGAGATCCTCTCTTAACAGTTAAAGCTATTAATTAGTGGAAACTAAAGCATTTAAATGTCTGCTGCGAGCAGCGTTGAGACTGGCGTATGATTAGCTGGGAGGACGCATGGGACCGCTGCGAGCATTGACCTGGAATTGATTCTTCTCTTCTGATGCTGCAGCTTTATTGGGGCTGTGCTGATTGGCTGAATCTATTGTCAGCCCAGTTCTCCACCCTTACATGGTGCAGCAAAGCAATAAAGATTATAATTGATGTAAGAAGTGTCGTATAATCAGCGCATTGGCGGTTTGGGCTAGTCAAACAGGCAACGACTATAAAACACTTCATAAAAATGTCAATTGGTACGTCTTTATGTCGCACATCTGAAGCTGTACTTCTCCCTCTGTTTTCATGCGATGAGTAAAATTAAGTTAAAATAGAAGCCCGGAGGCCAAAGGAGGCCAACGCAGCGCTAACATATGAACCAGTTATATTATGTGGTCGAAGGCAGCACAATGAAATACTGGCCTGTCTGTACCATCGAAGGAGTTTTTGGGAGCGTCAGGTCATGTGTTGTCTTCATTCCACACCACAAAAGAATGCATCCTTTGGAGAGGGATCAGTGAACGCCTGCTGCATTCTTTTCTGTAATTGCTTCCAGCTTCTCAGAGATGTAAAATAAGTGTCACGTCTTTATCGAGAATCTCCTTCAGCTTTCACCAACACTACCCAACCAGAGATGGGGATGGTTTATTAACTCCATCACTAAAAACGTTACAGAGCTTTTTTGTTTTACCGGTAGGTTTTTTTTTACAAGCGGCTAGAAGCTACCAGGCTTGGGTTTATTCTAGGATGTGAGATTTTTTTCTCCTCAGTGCCAGCAGTGCAATCACTACGTCACTGCATTCAGACCAAACCACGGAGGAGGCCTGAACATCTGTTCTGGTGGGCCGTCGCCCCGGGTCCAACGGGATGAAATCACAGCCCAGCTGCTGCTATCTGGGTCAGTTGCAAGTGGGATGCTTTTAAACTTGTCCGTCGGTGATGAGACTCCTTTGACAGTTTGGTCACAAATGTAAGCAACGTGTCGGCCGTGGCGTTAAAGAAGCTCCAAAGGTTAAGAGGAAGTCAAACTGACTTTTCTGCTAAACTTGCTTCAACTTAGCGATGGGAAAAAAAATCCGTACTTCATCTTCATGTCAACAAAGCATTCCTTCAAGACAGCAGAGGACACATTCCTCAGACTTGGCCCATGAAGTGCATTCTCTGGAGTTTAAAATTAAACATCTTTACCACAGAGGTATCACTGTTAAAAGATCAGCCTGAAGTTTCACAGCACTCGCTGTTGCACAAGCAGTCGTTTCCATCCGCAGCTACTCTGGCAGTGAGAATGAACTGGCATTGGCTCTTCTCCTGCCACAACAAGCAGGCCCAGAAATCTGCAGCTGCTGATGGAGGCAGTCTTGTTTATCAGTTGGAATGAAGGCCTGGCAAAAACACAGCTCCAAAAGGAGGAGTGAGATTTTTATAACAGATTGAAAACCAACCACACGTCCAAAGCAGTCATGGAAATTATATTAAATTCAAATTAGATGCCTTCCTCGGAAAATGCAGGTGATTAAATTTGATTCAGTACCAAAGGCAGAAAGAAAGAAAAAAGATTGACAGGAATAATCATAATACCGCACAGTAATCTCTTAGAACTAAAGGAAGGTAGGCATTCCAGAGCAATAGCAGAACCAGATGTTTGCAATGTGGAGAGTATTGAGAAGCAAAAAGAATTCTCTGTCCACAGTTTTGTTTTGGCACAATTCAGAACAATATGATATCCGACACCAAATGATAGGATGAGACGAGCGTAGGTGGGTTTTTTTTATCCACTTCACAGATTTGTTCCTTTACGAGGGAACTAGTGTCTGTTTTCAGCAGATGATGTGACACAAGTGCAAACAAGTCCGAACTGGTTAAGACGACAAGTCTCCCGAACACATTCAAATGCCCATGGAGACGTGTGTCACAATTGAAATGTTGAGTTCCTCCACCGCATGCATGGCATCCGTGCACGAATGACATGTATTCCTGAATGTGTTCACTGCAGTAAGACGGAAAAATCAATGCAGTTATTGATGTCTGATCCTATAAAATCATTCAAATCTATTTTACTATGACTTTAAAGGAAACTTTATGCAGAAGGATTCCCCCTTTGTCTACTCTGACTGCTCTTTTCCTGCTCACTCTGAAACAGCGTTTAAAACCCAGAGCCAGAGCCAATCAAACTTCCTTAACGCGATGTCGCTCAACATTACTTTATCATATCTTACCTGCTTCCCCATGGCTGCACTTGTGTGTGTCTCCCTCGGTGAATAAATACGAGGCTAATAGAGAGTGCGTCTGTTAGACAGCTGGTGCGTCCCCTGAGGTAAAACCGACAGGAGACAGGAGACAGGAGACGGAAGGTGTTTCTGTGTGCAGGTATACTCCCCCTTCACTGGGTGTGTGCATAGACATACCTCACTGACACACACTCTGCTTCCCATCTGCTATGCAGGTTCACACAGGAGCAGGTAAAGCTCCTGGGAGGAGCACTTAAGCCTTGCACAAGCTGGCAGCAAATGGAATAATAAGGTACAGGATTCATTATGCCCACACATTAACATAAGAATAATTTCTTGTGCCTGTATCACTGGCGCTATCAGTGGCACCAGTGGTAAGAAGATTTCCAAATGATTGTATGGGTCAGGAGAAATAAATGGGATAAACCTGGTGCTCATATATTGTGAGACAGTGACAGATAATAAGGATGAAGGGCTTTTCTTCATCACCACGGGCATCTCTGAGCAGAGAAAAATAAGCCTCAGGATCTGCAGCAGCCAGCAGGCAGAAAGAAGCAAAGGAATAAAAGCTCACTATTAAGCAAGAGCCAATTGGCTTTCTCCGCCCTAATGGAAATTCATTCTGTAAGATAGATGAGGCTGTCTGAAAACACAATTCCAGACATGCAATAATGGGATCATATGTAAGGTACTGGGTGGACATCCGGCAAGTGGATTAAAAACTCAGTGCTACTAAGAATTCCAGTGAGGAATTTCCCAATTTGACTCCAATAAACTAAAATGACAATTGCAATCCTGCCCGTCTGCAGGCTGATCAACGCTCCACTGCCAAAGAAAGATTTGTTTGAACGTCACCTCAGAAATTCCTGGATTCATCTCTTTTTCTGGATCAGTAGTGCCTCATTTGATTGGTTCTTTCCTGGCCCATCACCAACCCTTCAACAAAGTTTTATGGCAATTCATTCGGGAGTTTTTGAATAATCCTGCCGAGAAACGAGATAACTAACAAATACAGTGAAAACATGAACAATAGCATTTCACATTGCCTTCATGCCAAACGTGATGTCGCCAGGTTGTCACCACAAGAATTAGAAACACATCCATGTAATTCATGCTCACATAAAACATACCGTTTGAATCAGGCTATGAACGGAAAACTAAATTACCAAATGCAGTGGGGGAAAAAACAGGAATTGCCACATCCACTTGAAGATAAATCAGAAAGCACTAATTCTACAGGACAGGTTTATTTGTATCAGAGGAAACAAAAAGCCCACAATCATAAATGATTATACATATTGATGCCAACGCACAGTGAATGATGCCTAAACCGATTACAGCCGGCGTATCTATATGGAACAGCAAATCCCAGACCGAGGCCTGTTCATCCAGAAATCAAACCTGAGCAGCACATTACCTCAGGGTTGGGGGGCGCCCTGAAAGCAGAATGGTTGATTCCAGCTGGAGACCTTTGTTGTATGTCATACCCGCCTCTTTCCGGGGCTTTCAAGTCGCCAGGCTCTGCCCATACATCAGGAGCCTGAGAAGGGGAAAAAGCTCGAGGATTAGAGGGACTTTTTACACACCTGTTAAATTGGGATGATTACACCCTTCCTGCATGATTCATTTGAGAATATGTAATTTGCCGACTTCAGCAGTTTTCCCACAAAGCCATTACTTAAACTTCAACCTCAGCAGACATCAGACAGTCTGATTCATGGACAGGTTTGGATGAGCTGACGCAAACCATGGCATTTTTTTAAATCTAGATTTTACTCAGAATTGTCGTTGACACTGCAGAAACTGTTTAAACCTATCCAGCGCATCGGGTTTGATGATTATTGGAGCTTTGGCCTCATGCTAACAGAGTTAAATGTGCAGGAAGGAACCTAAAGGCCCCAAGACAACTCATAAGTTGTGTAGAAATCAGGCATGACCTTTCTGGTAAAAACATGACCAAAAGGTCATGTTTTGGTATACTTAAAACATTTTTGTGACAGTGCTGCTTGCATCCACAAAAATCTTGAATAACTGGAAAATTGATGTTTCATCCAAGACAATCAGCAATTCCCTTCAGCTCTAATGGGAAGATAAAATTGTTTTCCATGATGGAAGATTTCAGCCTGCTTTTATATGGATATAGAATTGGTTGAATTCAAGGAAAATGTCTCTATAAACATTATCTCAGGGCCCTGTTGGCTGCAGGATGATGTCTCCCAACCCAACCCTGTTAACATACTGTGGCCCAATACATATCACGCCCTCAAAAAAGATGGAGTACTCTCCCAGTGGATGAAATGTTATCCTAACTTAACTCTGTCATACTCACCACTCTGCTTCACAAAATGTCAGTTTCCCCGCAAAGACCTGAATTATCTTTGTAAATGAAATATTGCAAAAATCGCAACGTGAAATATCCCATGTTTCTGAGAACATGTTAGAAATAAAGGGAGTGAAGACAAGACAGTTCTCAGCCAACAGGAGGTTGGATGATAAAAGTTCACAGAGAACATCTGAAGAGCCGTCTTCCTCAGCACAAGTCTGTTAAATCATAAAGCTTTCTCTATTCATGGGAACATATTCATGTTCGCAAAGATTCCTAGGAGAACTTAATTTAATGACTTAAATCGCTGGAATCATTATCTAAGTTGATCTTATGCTTCATTATTAACTGACTGTGTTGGTTGGATTTAATGCTGCCTTCTGCTGTCTGTAAGTAACTTTTACTGCACATGAGAATTACACAGAATTAAATAAAAACATGTCATGCATTTCTCATTTATCATGAAAGCAAAGAAACAAACAAATCCTAAAACCAGAACAGATTCGTGTGCAAGCTGGTATTCAGATTGTTATTTCCACTCTTTTCTCTGAATATCTCGTTGATTTGAAAGTCGTCTCTGATAAAATCAGATCGAATAAATACATGTTCATAGCTTTGCTGCAAAACAAGCTCGAGCTCAACAAGCTTTGGAGGAAAACATCTGGATGGCTAATTCCTGATTTTGTATGGGATTTGTCATTTCAGCCGCATAAATTCTCCGGTTGTTGCGCAAGTTTGAAGCCCATATAAAACTCTCTGTTGCCTTCGATGTCCGTCCTGAGGTCTGCTGCTAACAACATTTAAACTGCCTCTGCCTGCCAAAGAGCTGACATATTGAGGTTGAACCCGCATCCCGCCCAGCTCAGGCTGCTCCCAGACTGCATCCCAGCTGAACTGCTGCGTTGCATCATGCGGGACACAAGAGGAAAAATAGCAACTCATCGCTAACGTGCTATAAGCCGAGAACAAATACACCCATTAACTGCATTCCAAAGCCTAAATAATAATAATACATGCATCACCGTTCATCTGGGTTTGATTTGAGCAACATGTCAAACTGAGAAGCATTTTTGTTACTAGTTATCCTAACTGGTGCATGAGTCCGAGCACACGAGGCAAATGGAATCAGATATTGTGGGCTGGACAACAGCGCAGAAAAGGAGGGAGGAGAGAATGTCTCTCGTAATCCAGCAACAACAAGCAAAGCGGTTTAAAAAAGCTTGACATGACATTAAACTGTGAAGAAATGTTTCTAGAAAACGTTACTTCAAACTGTTACATCCAACGAAAAGGCCGGGCCGATGCTCAGAGTCCAAACACAGTGGAAACTGCACCAAATTGGCCCTTTGCTGAACCCTTTGTGTCTAGAACTTCACATTTTGCTCAGAGGTTTTGCACTGGACTAAACTGTGAGAGGATTAGCACAATTACTGCTAATCCTTTAATCTTGGAGAAAAAAAATTCAAATAAACTTCATTATCCACTTTATACAAGAGTTCTGTAACACATTTCGGCCGTTGTATCCCTTCTGCATGCATGAAGAACATGTCAGCTATTGTACTGCACGTTTTCCTGTTACAGAATATATTGGCATTGTGTTTTTATTGTTTGTTTACTGTGTCTACCTACATGTTTAGTTACAATAGAGTGGAGTCAGGAATGACTTTCTGTTCCGATGGTTAACATTGATGTAACAGTGACCGATGGAAATAATTTTCTTTGGACAATAAATAAGAACAATACATCTGTGGAGGAAATGATTTGTGTAAGGAATCACTTTAAATGCATGACAAAGCAGTCCAGCTGGTATCCAAAGTGGACTGAAGCATTTTACCATTTGAGTTTACAATATTTCGTGCAATAGCCAACAGTAATGAGCTCCACTGAGCCTCCGCTGCTGAGACGTGGATGTCAGTCTCCACCTTGAAACACCCGAGCCAGAGCTTTCTCCTGTCTGGACATTTAGCCTCGTTTTAGTCGTAACCTTCATCTGTCCTCCCCGCAGCTGCTCCTGATGCCAGCGAGCAGACTCCGGCAGGATGGACCCCCCCTCCCCTAATGGGAACAGCTGTAGCGCTCTGCACAAAGCATCAGCCTACCTACACCAGCAGCACTGCAGAGAAAAGAGGAAGCATTTCATATTGGATGTTGACATTTTGGCTCTGAGAAGCAAGTCATAAATAAATAAATACAAAAATTAGCCAGTTATTGATTAGGACAGTCTCATGGTAGATTCCTACATTTGGACTGCAGATACATGAAACACATCCAGACATCCTGTTCTGTCATTGGTCTCCTAACTTGGGACTTTAGTGGGCAGATACAACACGATACTTCATGTAGCCCCCACCAGCAAAGTTATTAAGGGAGACTAATATTTGTTGAGTAATGAGATGGTGAAACAAACAGCAAGAAGAGAGGACTGAGAATCATTTTCTGGTCTTATACTCCCCTCTTGTGTCCAGTTCAGGTAATTCTTTACATGACTTCTGATCATAATGAAGTAATGATAATAAACTAACCATTAACATTTACTGAAATTAGCTGTTGGGGGAGCAGGTTGCAGTTAGATTGTCACCTAGCACCGGATCTGACGACCACCTGGGGGGCTTGAGAAAGTTACTTTCTGTGGAGCCTAAACATTTCAGAGAGGACAGGCTTTGAAACAACATTTTTCTACATAAGCATCACAATTTATTGAGTGGCAATTACAAAAGTCCTGTATACTTGCTGTCCATTATATTTGAAGAGTACATTCTATTTACACAAAATAAAACATGTTCCAATTAATGTAGATTATTCATTACAAAAGAAAAGTCCTGTAACAGAAAATGAGTGCTGAAAAATGACAGACAATTCCAACCCAGCTATACTTAATATAAGTTGTAGTAAAAATATATCCACCAGTTTTTATTGTGTGGGAAAATACAAAGGTGGTCAACAAGTTACCCCCAGTACATGTCAGTGTTTATATTTTTATATTCAATGACAACAAACATTCATTCAAATATAGAGTTAATATTTTTCTGACACCACATTCAGGTATAAATAGAAAATACTGTATTGGAAATGATGCAATTTTAGCAGTTACAACATATTAAATACAACAAATTAAACAAAATGATTATTATAACAACACATCTACAGGAAACCAGGAAACTGGTGCGTCACACCAGAGTTTCTGACAGGGCATCTGTGTTTTCTGTGGACAGCAATTGCCATATAAGCCACCTCTCTGCCTGCCAGTCCAGTGTGCCCGGACTCTTGTCTTGCCCGGACCCATGGGCCTCTGAGGTGCCTGCAGTCGGGGGGGGCAGGCTTTCCTGGGGCGGCTGTGGGATTTGATGGCTGGGCTGATTTGTGGAGTGAGAAATGCAGGGCTCCTTTAACTGTCCAGCGGAGTGAAGAGGAGACAAAGTGTGCATCCTGACCTTCAGTGATGGACATGGAGCCTGTCCTGCTACTCCTGCTAAGTTGTCCGAGCTAAAAGCCCCTGATTGGCCGCTTAGTCTCTGATGTAATGATGATTGCGGCTGCATCTGTCCTCTCTGGTCGTGAGGACCGCTGCTGCTGCGATTCACCGGGAGGTGTGGCCTCGTTTCTGGGCTGCCCAATGAGGATTGCGTTATTCTGACAGGCAACTTGTTGTTACCTTGGTGACTGCTCAGGCCCTCCAATGATCCGTACGACTCGCATTCCGACACGTCCCCGAGGGAGCCTGGAAGGAGCCACTCATTAACATCAAGCATTTGTTACTGTAAGTATCTCAAGGCCATCTGCAGATAAACCTAAAGAAGATTATAATCTATTACCAGTGGCTTGATGGACCGAAAAATCTCTGCTGAGCAGTTTGTTCCAGTCGTCCCAGAAAGGATCAGCTGGAAACAGAACCAAGTCATCATCAGCATCATTAGCACTCATTACAGCAACACAAAAGAGTCGCACTCAACAGCCTGGGTTCCATAATGTGTTTATGTATCTTCTCTTTACTATAAAAGGCTCAATCATACGACTGTCATTATGAGATTCAGCTCATTGAAATGCGTCGCGATGACTTCCGCGTGCCTTTGTCAGTAGAGACCGTAGGGGAGGCGCTGCCAAAAGCGTCCTTTGAATCATCACTGAGCTTGTGCTGCTCGGACAGTCGGGGGATCCCGTCAGAGATGAAGCTGCCGTCCTCGCACAGCGGCCGATCCGGAACGACAGGGGAGTTGTTGTCATAGGGGGACGCCTCTCCGCTCGAAGCCTTGATGAAGTCCTCAGACAAGCGTCTCTCAGTCAGAGAGAAGGTCACTCTGTCTTGGCCTGGCTCTCTGAACCAACAAAGAAGAAACTACGCTTGCGACAGATCAAATAAATATCCCAAAAGGGGATCGTTGTGAAGATAAGAGGCGGAGACTCACAGGTGGTGCGAAGCCTTCCTCCTCAGTAAATAGTCCACAACGTCAGGGTCAGTTTCAAGGAAAGTCATCAGCACCTCATTCTGCAGGTCAGCAGGAACCTGTGAGGGTCAAATCAAGATCCGCAAAACCGTTTTATAATGAGTTACACATGAACTGAATCTGCCTCCAGCAGCATGGTTTTTTGTAACCATTCTCTACATTTGGTGATTTATTCTATTACAGGAATCTTTTTATTTGTATTTATTTTGTAAGTATTTGCACAGCATCTGTGATGCAACGTATGCAATAGATATCATTCTGTTTATGTGCTATCAGGCAAAAACAATTAAGATCAATTTAGAAGAGCAGAACTAATGATGCAGAGCAAACGTCTGATGGGCTTCCTTTGCCCTCTGGCATCCTTAAATAGATCATTTTCACACACTCCAATTAAGCACGTCTTTTTTTACATTTCTGATGAAAAGCAGAAAGCGTAATGTGCATGAGGATCTCGCCCTCAGCGCCAATCATCATCATCTATCGCTAAGCAGAGGCAGGGATGATTTATTAACATCTCCCGTTGAGGTTTAACACTTTACCACGCACTAAATTATTTGGCATACGGCACTTGCAGTTCAGAAGTGAAAGACAGATTCCTGTGTTTAACTACATTTTTCTGAAGGGCAGTGGGAACTCCTTCTCAAAGCCTGTAGAACTAAAGCTGGCATTTTATGAGGCTCCGGTCTATTCAGCTCAAGACGTTACAATAAACAGGATTTTTGCCTGAAGGCGTCAAAGACCTTAAAACGCGCTGATCGAACCCAGGCCGTGAAAGTAAATGGCTTACCGTAAATAAAGCATCGCATGAATCAATCATCCTCTGGAACATGCTGATGATGGCCGAGCTGTCCTCGACGTGAGCTAAACTCTGAACGGAAAACTCCTTGTCTGAGTTTTTGGGCTTCTGTAAGAGGTTTGGTCCAAAGACAGTGGCTAAATTCAGTGACGTCATCTTGTTTCCGGTCACCTGAACAAATGACAATGGAAAAACGAGGATAGAGTTTATTTGTCTGGACAGTCTGTTAACAGGTCTTCATAGTTTTGTTTTTCTTAACCAATAATTCTCAAGTTGAAAGAAAACCAACACACAATTTATTATCTGCAATAAATTAAACTGGAAACAAATCATTTGTATGAAAGTAAACAGTTTAGACAAACTACCCTTGATTTAATGTTCACGTGCAGATGTGCTCCCAAACAGGAAACTCTCGCACGCAGTGTAATTAGTGCGTGACGAAATGGAGTCTTTTGTGTCGACAGACCCTTTGGAATGTGCGTTTAACACGCCAACCCGCCGCCATCAATCTGGTGCTGCCATCTTTTGTTCAAAGAGCCCAAGCAGACTTCTGGTTCACTGTTACGATACTCTAACTTTGCTCTGGGCCCAAAGCCAAAGCTTCAGATCCATGAGAAACAATCGATCGTTACAGCGATGATCCGCAGTCAAAACGTAAAATTAATCTACTGTACGTTCAGCTTGTCCCGTGAGGGGTCGCCACAGCAACTCAACCATCTCCACTTCACCCTGTCCTTTACATCGTCCTCCCCAACACCAACCACTCTCATGTCCTCCCTCACTACATCCATGTCTCTTCTCCTGGGTCGACCTCTAGCCCTGTTCCCTGGCAGTTCCATCCTCAACATCCTTCTACCGATATAGTCCCCGTCTCTGTCCAAACCATTAAAGGCTGGTCTCTCTGACCTCGTCTCCAACACGTCTAACCTTCACTGTCCCTCTTATTGTCTCATTTCTAATCCTATCCAACCTGGTCACTCCCAAGGAGAACCTCAGCATCTTCATCTCCTCCACGTCTAGCTCCGCCTCCTGGCTTTTCCTCAGAGCCACTGTCTCTAAGCCGTCCATCATGGACCCTAACCCTTTCCCTTCATCCTCGCTGACACTCTCCTATCACAGAGCTCACCTGATACTTTCCTCCACCCGTTCCAAATATGTATTTCTAAATGCCTGCTAAACTGAAGGAGCTTGTATTAAGGTAAATACATTATTGAAAATACTATTCCCGGCCATTTCCTTATTTAATTAAGAATCTAATGATAGATCATTGAAGCCTAATTTGATTATTTCACACAGAACTCTCTTCAGATGGGAACCTGCAGGTGACAAACATCTGTCTTCGTGCCATCTGATACCTGCTGGGATTCATTACAGTCACATTTAACCAGAGTTAATGTGCATTGCTCTGACATAGTTCATTTCCTCACACATATATAATTTCATTCCTGTTGGTGTTGTCGACAAGTGTTAATTTAAAACCACAATGTAGCCAATTTGCCATGTGTCTGTAAATCTCGTCTTGCCAGCGGCCTAATAGCAGGAGCATGCATTTGATTTCACCCTGTTGTGAAACCCGGGCCTGTACGCCGTCCTTACCCCCTGTCCTTCGTTGTCCAGGCTGTCTTCAGCATGTGCAGCCACTGTGGACAACAAGCAGAGGAGACGCTGCAGCGTGTCACTGTTGCAGGGAGGAAGCAGGAATATCAGGAGCTGGAGGGCGCTCTCTTGGTCTGAATAATCCAGCACTGTCGAGAAAAAAGGCAGCACACATCACCCACGGAAAGGCGACTGAATGCATGGCGGCTTCTTGTCTTTTACGCGTCTGCGTTCCTCACACATTGCGTTCACGAAGGCTGCGTAGAGTTCTCGGGTCAGCAGAGGGTCCGGCATGTCTCTGAGGAACTCCTTCAGTAGAGCGGCCACATCGTGGACACTGTGCTCCTCGTCCAAGTACACCTCCCATCCCTGGTCAAACTCTTTGCAAAGCTGGAAGAAATATTCTGACAATTATAACAGCTAGAATTGCTGTTCAGAGTTGAGTAAAGGTATTATTTTTTTAAAGTTGAAGTTGTACTTGTCGGACTCTTTTCTTGGAACTACCAACGCGGAAAATTCCAACCGTCTGTAGACCTGAGCAACGGAAAAAACTTATCTTAGTGCCAAAACTGACGCCTTCATTCAGACTGTGTATATATAATTCACACGGCTACAACCGAACTGCATTTCTTACTGAATGGATCGAGACATGCTGGATCTTTCTCATGAATCATTTTGCACCATTCTGAGGTGTTACTCTTCAAAGTTGCGTACCGTGTTTTTCCAGGTGCCGGCAGCAGAAATCCACGACCCTTGGCACCTGTCTGTAAATAGGGTTGAGGCTGAGCTTTTTGTCACGGTGCTTCCTGTTGCCTGCCGCCTCCACTGGCAGGGACAGCTGGAGGGCCTCCAACAGCCGGGACTGGCTATCGTCAAGGTCAGTGATGCAATCCACAGAAACGCCGCCCTTTTCAAAGCAAATGGGTGACAACTGTTTAGTCAGTTCTGTGAGTGTAATCTTTAGATGCCTCATCTACCCACAAAAAAAAAAGAGATCACGTCATTGAATACCCGAGGAATCAATGTGGATGTACAGTCAGACAGATGCCTTGCTGCTCTACAGCGCTCTGAACGCCTACCCGCCTGTGAGTCCGTGGGACTGTGTCTGGCGTGCTGGGCAGCGGTGATCCGTTAGGGGTCTCAGAGGTGGAGCTCAGGGACGAGTTGCTGCTGGAAAGCTCTTTGTTGGTCCTTTTGAAACTGGCGTTAAGGTGGAGGAAGGAGAGCATCAATTCTGTAGGGTCACTGTGCCCCTCCCGTTGGGGATTGTACCGCTGCTTGTGCACGTGGTCGTTGGATATGACCTGCCACAGCGGTATGCCAAACGCTTGGGGCACAGTTTCTGTTTGAGTAGAGGGGGGGGGGGGAACACACAGGAGGAAGTGATCAACTTCTTGGCCACAAGTCAATGGAGAGGTGTTGACCCAATAAGTGCGTGCCAGAAATGACAGCTTGTAATCCATCATACCGTTACAGCTAGCAAGAGTCTAAAACTGTGTTGGCGTTCATCCTTTGTATCCTTTATTACGGATGCTGCTCTAAATAAACACGACGAGAGATGAGCCCAGAACTGTGCCTTGCAGAGCGCGTTCAATATTCACAGTCAGAGAGCACATACTTTATGAATTGCCTTTGTAAACAAAAGGGGAGGTGGGGGGGGGGAGGAGGCTGACTCTGCCGGAGGATGGGCTATAATGAACGAGCCACCACTTAAAGATCGCTTTCGTTATTTCCCTTGACTGCTCGTCTGACAGGGAGCATCACTTTCCTGCCAGAATCTGGCAGGCGAGGAAGTCAAAGATCGCAGCTCCCTCAGAGACATCTCCAGATTCTGATTATTTGCCGTTACGTGACTTTGTGAGTCCATAAAGCCGCATCCAAAGGGATTGAATAGTATTTGATCCTTAAAGTTGTGCATGTCAAAAGATAACTAGACCAGAAGCTGAAGGCAATAAAGATCTGCCAGGACTCAGTGGTTCCCCTTCGGGCCAAACAGACTGTCTATCTTCACACTGAACATGTCGGAACTATTTATCTAATGATAGTCTGCAAGGGGAAGCGATGACGTCACCTTTACAGTATGAAGTGTATCACACCACGTTACCTTTGTCTTTACTCTTCTCTTTGGATAATGAATCCAACTTACGCCTGAGCGACTTCTTGTGCTTGTAGCCATCTGAAAACAGGCAGAAGGGTCACTGTCAAATAAAGATCCCCAGTTCATTTGCTTCTGCTTTCACATCACTTCATGGTCTTTGTCTGTTTCTCCGAACGTCGAAATGCTTGCATCTTTCGAACGAGCTGACAAAAACAGACAAACTTCTCAGACTGCTCAAAGAGAAAGATGTTGAGGTCTGTGGCGCCACACAATTAAAGCATTAGCTGTTTACATCAAAAACAGATGGCGTTCAAAAGGGCTTGGCTACAAGGCTGGGAAAGATCACCCAATCAGAAACAACCTGGCGAAACGTCCCATTCCTTAAATAAAACAGTGGAATATGAGTGACACCCTCACGCAGTGTGTGTTTTAATACATTTGGGGATTGTGATGTAGCAGCCCAGGTCATGATCCAGAAGCAATCGCCTCAGGGCCACATCCTGGAGTCGAACTCGCTCCAACTCCGAGAGGCTTTGCAGGGGGACGGGCTTCAGGCCAACGCTGCATCCCGACACGCTGCTCCAGGTGAAGTCACCCTGAGGACAAACACAAACGATCATTGCCATTATGCCTTCGTGACTGATTACACCCTCCGCTGACTCCCAGCATGTCTGACAGATACCTGGGCTTCACCTGCCAGCTGCCGCATCAACATTAATCATCTGCTGGTTCCTGTGACAGAAACTGACAGCTGACGCACCATGTCCTCCTCAAACATGTCTACGGGGGATTGGTGTCTCCATGTTAGCACGCAGAATGTGTACTGTCTTCATCATACATTAAAACACAAATGTGTATTTTTTGCAACTGTGGAAGCAAGAATTATTGAGTTGGCAAAACAAGGGATACTGTAATACTAATCTGATCGAGAAATGACTGATTATGTAGATTATCCAATTTTACAAGAGGGGGAGTATGCTCAGATAGAAAGACAGACAGACAGACAGACAGACAGACAGACAAACAGATAGATAGATAGATAGATAGATAGATAGATAGATAGAGATCACTTTGAAATGGAGTCAATGGAGCTTAAACATCTGTTCCTCAATATCTCGGTTGATTATTATCCAATGTTCATGGAATTTGACACAGTCATGTAGGGCGGGGGCCTCTAGCTCACCACCGAATTTCATCCGGATCAGTTCCAGAATGGAGTCAGGAAAATATTTAATTTTAACATTGAAAACCCAATTTACGGATTCAAATTTCAACTCCGATTCACTTTAACTTTTCATGGTTGGTGTATAAAGATACCAAGAACAATCTAGAACCATTTGATGATGATCCAGATCACCATGTGGATGGCGTAAATCCAATTAGGAAGGGAACGAGCTGCTCGGCGGAGGTCTGCGCTCTCCGAGCGCTTTTCTAGTTCAAAAAGTGTTTATAGTAACATTGCTAGAGATTATCCGTTCTGATCTTTAAGTACTGCGCTAATGGCTGCGTGAATAATCTGATGTGAAATCCTCAACCTTTGCGTTTCTCCATGCTGGAGATTACAGAGCTTTGATCCAGGAGACCCGAGCCAATCATATGAGCAATGTTCCAAAGAGGCTTAGTAACTCATTATCCGGATGAGCCTTACAATAAAGTGGCTCACTCCCTTTAAATGAGAATTAGAGATGTGCTACAGTAGTAGATTCTTATTTCCTTGACCACATGCAGCAAGCCAAAGTGCAGTATTACGCACAGAAAATGTCAAACATATGTTATGTGCCAAAGGCTCACTAGTATTAATTGTCCGTACTATTTGTACTTGGCATCACGTGTGAACTAATCGCTCAGCTCAGCCTTACTGTACAGGTGGATGACACCATGCTGTCTAAAGACAATATATAAACACATTGTCATCAGAATTCAGGGAAACCTCGTGTTGCCTTTGGGTCAAATCCCACCAGCTACGTTTCACAGCAGAGAAATCTCCATGTGATCTTTTTAAACTGATGTTTTATGACTTTCCCTGGAATGATGTCATCGCTAGCAAAAGCGAAACATTTGCAGTCTTCATGTTTCTATTCCTGTTTACCACCAGGGTGCCAAGATTGTCTTTAGGTCATTTTGACCGGGCAGTTAAAACCACAGGCAATCACACACACACAAACACACACACACGCACACAATTAAGCTACTGACTGATCTCAGACACAACTTCATCCTTCCACAACCACAAACATGACTCAATTTCAGTTTCAAACACAAAATTATTTTCCTCAAAGCATTATTTACTGGTAAGTCTGCTCTCTGAAGCATCAAGACGGCCAACTGCTCCTGTACTTTCAGCTTGTCCCGCCCCAGCAAATCAACCTTCTCCACTTCACCCTGTCCTTTGCATCGTCCTCCCCAACACCAGCCACTCTCATGTCCTCCCTCACTACGTCCATGTAATAAAAATATGTATATATATAAAAAAAAAAGCATACCTTTTAAAATGTGTTAATCGTTCCAGTTAAGGATCATTTTATTTGACTGTGCAGGACCTAACTTTAATTCTAAGACCTGCTGGAACAGAAAGCCTTTGTTTGGCAGCCCTGGAATACAAAGAGAGGAAACGTGCAAGGTAGTTCAGACAAAATAGCGAGATCCTAACTTTAGATTACAGATTCAGCCTCAGTTGGAACTCGATGCCGTGAGGTGATGGATGTTCCTCAGCTCTCAGGAAGACATTAAATGGAGCATTGTTGGAAAAGTTTTCCACGAGAGTCCATACAGTCTCTCCAAACGTCTCTCTTTTTATTCTACATTAGATTCTGCAACAGTTGTTAAAAAAACTTACAGAAAACTTAAACTTACAGTTTCTCACCTTACAACATTTTAAATTTAAGTTACCGGTACTCAGATAATGCTGTTTCTAAAATGCATCACACGTCTATCTGAAATACAACAACAGTTGGCCTGGAGGGCCTTTCAGTTCAAATCTGACCAGCATAACATACTGATCCACTTCCTGTGGTGTCGCTCTTACATTTCTACCAAAGAATAATTATTTTCCCCATTTATATGAACTTGATGTGACACTGGGGGGGCATCAGGGAGCCTCACGGTTCACACAGTGCTACAATAAATCAAAAGTAGCTACTCACAAGATGGGCGATGCGTCGCCCCACAAGGGGTTGCCCCATTGCAGACTCGGGTCACCACCACCAAGAAGTCAGCCCTCGGACTTGTGAAGCTCCACCAGCATTTTAGAGCCAAACACACTGAAACTGTCTCCAGAAGAAACGTCTCCAGCAAACACAGACCACATGCTTGCAGCTGAAGGCAGCTTGGACCCAGGTCTCACACAATAACTTGAAAGTGGAAGTTCACTGAGTTGTTTACATCACTGGGGGACACACGTAATCCCTATGAATAGCCCGGCCGAGGGGACGGGGAGGGGCTCTGCATGAAGTCCAACATTAAAAGAAGAAAACCATCGTAGATCGACAGACGGCTTCGACCTGCACGTTAGCTCAGTAGAGCAGCTGACAATATAAAAGATACATTTCACAAACTACTTATGTGGAATAAATATCAAAAACAAAAAAGACTTACATGATCAGCATGCACTTCCTGGAAAAGAAAAATAATTTACTGACAGTTAATAAATGTGGGTTTTACATAAAGGATTTCACCAAAAGGTCCAATAACCATCCAAAATGAAATGCAAAATTGGATGAAATCCTAAATATGACTGTAGCCAGGGCTGGGGGGGTTCAGAGAGGGGATCAGACACAGTCATATTAAACAATATTCCACTTACAGTGGGACAGTTGGGCCTAATATCATAATACCCATCCATCTAACCAGTTTCTTGTATTGAGAACATCGTCTCATCGACAGTCGCTTTTCCGCTTTGCGGGTCACGGGAGCTGCCTTAACAAGGTTAAATCTTCTTCTTATCGGACACAAACTGGATTCTATGGTGCTGCAGTTTCAAACCAGCAGGTTTAGTCCCATGCTACGCAAATGATCAGTCTCTCATGGGAAGAATATGCGCCTGAGGGACTGTAGCCAAGGCTCAGGTCACGCTGCCGCACTGTGAGAAATAGAAGTTAAGGCTTGCTTCATGTAAACCAGATGGCTCTGCTCTCCATCTCAGCCCAGCCTACGGACACCCTGAGGTCTTACACCTTGCAAACAGCACAGTGATGCGCAATCTAGGGAAATTACAAGGTCATTTATAGTATAGCTCAAAAAATGTGAAAAGATTTGTTTCTTCAACAAGCTCATGCTGCAATAAGTCACCGCTTGGTGATGCTTTAAATCACGAGCATCAGCGATGCAACAACATGCTGGACAACATGAGACAACCAAACAAATCACAATGACTGATTTCCAGTTAATCCCGTGTGGATATTTCTTAACTTTGATGCTTTGGGTGGGCTTCAGCAGAGGCCTGGATCACCTGAGCTACCAGACGTCACAAGCAGCTCTCATGAAAGGAGAGTTCTGCACTGAGTTTGAGTAAGATTTAGATACATCAAGTACTACAGTATCAGTTTAATGTGACTGTGTGGTCTCAAGCGAGGATCTCTCACCTCACACCTGAGCTGAGTTCAGCTCGGCACTGCACTGTCGACAGATGTTCCAACTCGTCATGCAATGACGGTGATAAATTGTGATAAATAAGAACATGGATAGATATCCACCTCTGCACAGTGTGCTTGATATTTTCCAGCTTTAGACTGCAGCGCCGGGTATGATGGTGTGCGCAGCTTGCCTGCAGTCGTAATTTACTTTAAATATTCTCTCTGACACTGCGATGTCGGCAGTATTAAACATTCGGTTTGACTGTGATTACATTTCTCAGCGCTCTGGCTGCAGCGTTGATGACTTTAAGACAGACCAGATACCTGGTATTCATTACAAGCTTATTATAGTCTCATGTCTGCATTGCATTTCCACGAAACCAAACAAACAGTGTTACCATGAGAACCATTTAAAGCACAGGAGTGCAGATTGGCTTAAATGTGAATGTGTGACACTAATAACTATTTTAAATATGACTGTAAAAGGTCTATAGTCTCCATGTAGGGTACCTTCTCATGAACACAAACACTGTGCGTTAATTGTCCAATATTTAATATGCAGTTTTAACCCGATAATTGCTGTCAATATAAGCCTAAAAGTCTATTAAAACAAACTGCTAATGCTTTTAATATTAAAAGTTATATCATGTTCTACTATTGTTACATTTATAAATGAAGTATTTTCTCTCCACTATTTGCATTTCCGAAGAACAATTCATTCATTTTCTGCTGCTTTTTCTGCTTTGCGCGTCACAGGAGTTGCTGCAGCCGATCCCAGCTTGCTTTGTGCGAGAGGCGGGGCTACACCCCGGATGCGTCGCCAGCGCATCGCGGGATTCGAACAACCACTCACGCACACACGCACACACTTAGCGCTTCGTGACGCGTTCTGCTCGACAGAGCTTTATTTGTTGTCATCATGAAATTAATAACAACAATAATGATAGAATAATGAGCATCAGCCGATGCAACAATCTGAAACACGTTTTTGGATTCTTTCATCCCCACAGACATTAAACAAAACTGTCACTCCAACAAGACACGCAACTCTCCAAATGTGACAGCTGTTGACTTTAGAGCAGGCGCGCGTCGGAAGCGCGTCCACAGCGCGTTGCACTGGAACAACTATCACCCAAGGATCGATCAGGCCACTGACCTGTGATGATGCCTCCTCTGCTTCGGTTCCGTAATGTCGCATCAACGCCGGGTCCAAGCTCCTGGTCTGCCTCAGTCTCAGCTTGGAAAAGGTTTTGGGGCTCGACGAGCACGAGAAAACGCTGCTGAGCAATCCTTGAGCTGTCATATCTCCGAGCTGCTGTTCAATACCCGATTAAAGAAGTGTGAACAAAAACAAAAGTTACATCGCCGTCACAGACCCAAACGGACCGAAGGAGAAGCGGCGCTCCACAGAGGGAGCAGCGGGTCCCCCCGCGCGTCATCGCGCGTCGCCGCGCACCTCCTCCGCCTCCCACGCACCCAGAGGCCGCTTCCTTCTTGCTTTCATCTACTTAACGAAAGATTACAATTATGTTAACACCACAAATAAACGCGATCAACAGATAAATAGTCACACCTGTAAGATTCCTGCAGGTAAATTATAGAGGTGATTTAGAATGAGGGACCTCGAGGGAGAATAACACACAAAAAAAAAGCTTTTTAAAAATAAAAGCTTATTCTAGTTGCTTCTAGTTACAGTACTAATTGAAATAGTAGATTTTTTTTCCAATATTTTGTCCATTTAAATGGAATAATACGCGAGTTGTGAGAAATAAACATGTTGTTTCTCAGACTTGTATTCTGGTGCTACAGACTGACTTCATTGTTTTAGGAGGACTGTTTCAACTAATAAAGTTTCAACAATTTTAGAAGGAGCTACAGCGATGGAAAGAATATTTCTCTCTGTACTGGAGTATCAGAAAACCTTTGAAAGAAACTGTAAATCTGGGTTTGTCTCCCACTCAGTCTCATGGACCCTGATAGGGCTGAAACACTAAAGTCCAGTCATTCTTTGGGCTGGACTGCATCTCTGCTCACCATAAGGCAGACGAGGTACTTGGCATGTAGTGCCCTGGGAATAGACTCTTCCTGTGGGAGCCCTGGGGAAGGGACCTGTGTGATAACACGACATGTGAGCTAGCGCTGAATAGCAATGATAAGGTTTTATCAGATACCAGAGTCCACCAAACAGACAGGGGAAGTGGCGATAAGAGCGCAGCTCTGCGTTTGATCCTCTTATTTGGTGAGGGTGGTGAGGTTTCGAAAAAGACTCCCAGCAGACTTCCTGTTATGTCATCTCTCGTTGGGATAAGTGCAGGCCTGAGCCAATTTTCAAATACTGTCCACTGTTACGATATAAATACTAGAAAAGCCCTCAGAGAGCGCAGACCTCCGCCGAGCAGCTCATTCCCCGCGTAATTAGATTTACGCCATCTGCTTGGTGATCTGGATCATCATCAAAAGGTTGGAAACTGTTCTTCATATCTTTATACACCAATGCAAAATTTAACTTTACAGAAGCGCCATAAAAATAAATATATTTTTGACTCAGTATGCAAATGCAGTATGAGGTACTCCAGAAACTTCGTGTACAACATGCTGCAGGCATCTTGAATCTACGGCTATGAACGTAAATGAAGGAGCATTGTGGTCGAAGCCCAACTGAATGTAGCTTTGATGACATGCAGTGTCTCCGTTCTGTCACTTGTCTGTGCTGGTGTACTGTCTAGAACAGACTTCATGTCATCCTGGTGCAAACCCTTAATTAGGCACATTAAAGATAATGTCTCCTAGCGGGCCTCCGGTAGAGAATGAAATGGCAATTTTGGACATGTTACACTTGCAGCTCTGTTTATGGCATCTATTTATCCTGAATTAGAGTGCAGATATTGACAGCAAGTCAATAAACTAAAACATAAAGGTTGTGGTTCTGCCTCAAACTGTCTTAATATGGGGGTGGATTTAAAACTTTGTGGAGGCGATCCAATTTGATTCCATCAGTTTGCGTGTGTGTCTCTCTTTAATCACGTTTAACAAAATGGACTTAAGAGCAGCAGAGAATGCAACATTTTGAATGAGTGAGTCATCACAGACGGGGGGGGGGGGGGTGAACAGGCATCGAATCAAACATGTGTTTTCTGTTTTCCTCATGTTTATGCCCCCCCCCCCCCCCCCCCCACTGCTGTTAACTTATTTGGTGCAGAAGTTATAAAACAAATCCTTTGTCTTTTGAAAGCGGGGCTGTTTGGACAGCGCCCGTTAGCAGAGTGCGGCTCCAGCAGCTGGGTGACTGCTATTATTACTCCGATTACCATCTCTTACATTTGATAGCACTTCTCCTCCACACTGAAGGGGAAAATGGGAGTAATGGTGAGTGGAAAATGCAATCTAGATGTCTCACAAGCCCGTGATTAACCATTTACTGTAGCAGCCTCTGCACGGGGGCAGGGCCACGCCGTCTCACATTCCCACTCAGTCAGATCCTTCAAACATTATTGACCACAGCATATTGATTCTTCATTCTCCTGAACATCCCCTTCCTGTTAATATAATTCATGCCACACTATCGGTGTTTCAAGGAGGCCCCCCAGTGCTGTATCCTAGTATCATGCTGCCAGCATCTTCTCCACCCCTCAGAGAGTGCACATTCACCGTTTGCCCTCCATCAGCTTCAGCTGGGATTTTCTACACCAGAGAACAGAGACATGGAAATGCTTCATAATGGAAAAAAATGAATGTTGTGCTAGCAGCGATTTGGATAAAGCCCAGGAGCAGCAGAGGTGAGTTTGATGCTGTTTCACCTCATCTTTTCACCGCAGACAAAAGACTTGAGACGTATCCCGGAATATAAAATGTCATCCAGCAGACAGGAGTCTAGTTTTTTTGTGTCGAATCACATTTAATTGCCTTACTACTAATGGAATATACATTTCACAGTCAGTTTGTACAACTTTGTAATTCAACACAGTTGCAAACAGTTGTATAAAATAATTTCGAGGTGAATTGAGAGTTCTGATCTACATTTATGGCTGAAATCGGTGTAGATTTCCACTCAACCATGACGTCATGCACAAACCAATTATCTTCCGTCATAGTTGGCCTGTTCCAGATGATGTGAGCATTCTCTCTGATGCTAACAGCCTGCAGAGATGCAATGCTTCTGACAGCAGTGACGATGTCGGCTTGGTGACCTTAGCAGCTTTCCGCGGGCACATTGATTTTCCTCCCATATTACAGATAATTGCTGGGCGCTGTGAATCCTATCCTTCCCGGCCAGCGGGGCGGAGCTTAGGTAGTGTGTTGACATCAGAGTGGCTATCTGATTTGAGGAATGTGATATCCCAGCATCTCCTCTCATCTTCTGTGTCTGTGATGCGAGTATATTCAACTGATTACAAGGAGAGCTGTCGCCGGTTGGGGTTCTATTTTACGGGAAGTTCTTTGTGCCTGAGAAAATATAATTATGAGATAACGGTTTTATTAAATAGTACATCTTAATGTACTATTCTGTAATCACAAAAGTACTGTTCAGACTTTGAACGCTGTGACTTAATGAGATCCCAACTTGTTTAATTAATTAGGATTAATGACCTGTTTTGCAATCTCCTGTGATTGCAAAAACATTAATTATCCCAATTAAATTTTTTAGCCAAATAGTGTAAATCACATTATTGGAAAAAGTGCAGTTTAAAGCTTTATGAATATACATCTATAACCTTAAGTTGGGAGTATGCAGCGACTCTCATTAGAGTCTTCCTGTTCTGCATGGTGCAACTCTCATCATTTTATGCAAATGAGTGCATCTTCTGTTTGTTCTGCTCCACAGAGTAATGAAAAAGTCACTTCCTTGCAGTTATTATTTCTCATTCTCTCACCGCTTATTCCGCTATCGGGTCACGGGCCAAGCTGGAGCCAATCCCAGCAGTCAATGGGCGAGAGGCAGGGTACACCCTGGACAAGCCGCCAGTTCATCGCAGGGCAACACAGAGACAGACAACCAGCCACACACACACTCACACCTACGGACAATTTAGGGTCACCAATCAGCCTAGGCTGCATGTCTTTGGAGGTGGGAGGAAGCCGGAAAAACCGGAGGGAACCCACGCAGGCACGGGGAGAACATGCAAACTCCACACAGAATGGCCACAAGCCGGAGACGAACCTGCGACCATCTCGCTGTGAGGCAACAGTGCTTACCACTGCGCCACCGAGCCGCCTGCAGTTATTATGTGAAGCACAAATCTGCTTTGATGAACTGGTAACAAACTTTGCATGTGGAAGCATAGACACCATTGCTTATGTCACTTTACAGCACGAGGACTCTCTTGTGTCGTGTGCCCTTAAGTTTGTTTGACTAATTATTCATGCTGTCAGAGCTGTGTGTTGCCATCAAATAAGCTGTTGAAGCAACTTGCAATGAAGCGCGCGGCTTCACTTTGTCTTAACGAAACAAATGAGCCATCCCCTCATGCAGAGCGAGCAGCACGTTAGATGAGATCGGTTCCAGAACACGCACTGCCCATCATCCCCATTTTAATGCAGCACTTTTGTGACCCCAAGACAATATGCTAAATGTGATGTGCAGTTGTGTGCACTGTGCAGGGTTATTGTGCTTCGAGCATCCCCTACTCAACCCCACTCTAAGTGGTCTGGTCTGAATGCCACAAATAACAGGACACTCGTGCAATGCACACTGGGCCAGGGGCGGGTGTCGACAAGCCACACGATCCAATAGACTCATGTACACTATTTATCTCATAGACATGCATGCTGTTTACTGCTTTAACCTCACAGCACTCCATATTGTCACGGGATGCATATATATAGCAAGGCGTGTTTTTGTGAAACCCACTTTGAACCTGGCCCTCCACAGACTGTGACACGTACATGCCATGGGACAGATTATGCAAGCGATTCTAGTTGCCTGCAGAGGCCAAGACACGTGCCTCAGTTCATAAGTAATGGAAGAGTGTGAATGCCATTCACGCATGAGCGCGTCTGCATGCCATATCGCAGCGTGAACGCTCATGTCATGGCCTTAAAAATCCCAAAAGTCGCACCTGAGAGAAATATTCCAGCGCTAGATCTATTCGATTTAAGAATGCAGTATGACAAGCTGCATTTGACAATATGAATAATAAACTAATACCTGATGCCACTGCATGACATTTAGGTGAAGCTCTAATGCGTTGGTTTATGTAGGATTTAGGTTTGGCTCTGTTAAAGGTGACAGGTGGCGAGCAGATAGTGACAGGGTTTGGATTATGGTTGGAGCTTAATTTTCTAAGCTTTCATGGATGGTAAAACACATGACATCTCCAAATGCCTCTTAGAGGGATCAGATTAATATTTCGCATCCTGCCGCTTGGTTGTATACTGAAATGTTGTGAGTTACACCGTTGGGATGAAACGCTGAGATGTTGTTTCAGGCACTAAAATGTGATTCATATCTTCTTGCCGGGCCAGTAGAATTGAGCAGAACTCTACCGCAGGTGAATTGCACCAAAGCAGCACATTTCACACGAGAGCTCGTTGAGGTAGCCTCCCCAACAGCAGCTCATGAGTCCAGCTGTTCACCATTGATCGCTCTGCGTTGTCTGACGCACTGGCCCGGAATGTGATGCTATTTCATTACTGAGGCAGGAGCAACGAGCTCCCCCCCCCCCCCCCCCGGGCCCCAGCCACTCAGTAGGACAGGGGTACTGTATGTAATCATAACTGAATGACTTGGGTAGAAAAGCCTGGCCAAAGTGGTCGTCTATGGAAAGTCCTCATTTAAAAAAAGGACAAATTTAGGAGTCGGGAGCGACGACAGGAACACCTGAAGGGCCTGGAGAGGATGGACAGACAGAACAGCTGTGAAGGCTTGTCATCAGCAATGGAGCCGGAGGACAGCGATCTCGGCATCTTCACCGTCATTCAGTGAGTAGTAGTGTACTCTGACCGGTGCTCTGCGCTCGCTTTATAATTCAGCCGGCTCTGATCAGACGGTACAGAATGTATTAGAGGAAGCAGCAGTTTGGCTTTACATAATCCATTTGGTGACAATTAACAATAGACTCCATGGGAAGTTTTTCTACGCTTGGATTAATAAACCCTTTAAACCCGCATTTTCATAGGAGAAACAGCGGGAAGCTGTGTTTCATAATAATCATAATAATAATCTGTGGACTGCAGTTCTATGTTTAAAAGGAAAGTTATGTTTGTGCTTAGGTAGATATCGATTACTTAGCAAGTTAATCAGAAAAATAATGTGTCTGAGATGCTTAACAGCAGCTTGTAGAGCTCTGAAAGATCAACATGTCCATGGTGTCCCCCAACCATCTGGCCAGTGCCTGCTGTGTGAGGTTTGCCGGGCCAGTATATCCAACTATACGATGAAGTATAGTTGGATACACGCTACCAAACATGTTTAGAAGCAGGCACAAGCATTTTGGCAGCCTCGCCTTCATCTTGTTTCATTTGCTGAACAGCAGCCTCCAAATGCCATTTTGACCTTTTGTTACCAAGTGCAGTGACATTGACAAACCAAATCTCTGATATTCATTTCAAAAGCACGACATTATTCATTCGGGTAACACTTCAGCTCTTATCTCAATTAGTCACGGCGCTGAATATTCATGGCACGCAGCATTCAGAGCTCCACTCTTCTGCCCCAAAACGCTTTAATTCATCGCATAAATCAACGGTGGCTCGGGGATGATTTACGTTGAGTGAACATATGGGAAAAGTCCAGGTGGCTCATTGGATGATGCGTACTTAGAATGCACAGAACGCTGCCGATGAGACGGTCCAGGAGGCTTGGCGAGGGCCGGCTCGGCTCTGACCCAATAATGCTAAGTTGGGATCAGGTCATCACAGTCCAGTGAAAGCCACAGTCATGTATGTGCTGCACAATGAAGTCTTTACTGCTGCTTAGTCGGCGTTTTATCTCATAAGCCTAAGTCTGTATGTGTCCGCATAACAGCGAGCTTTCATGTGCTGCTTTCTGCCCTCTATCTGGCTACGGTGGTTTGCACTTTATTCAAAGTGGCTATGCTCTAATTATTTTAGCCTTGTCCAAGCAAGCTACTTTATTCGAAGGCAGCTGTGACATTTGAGCGCTCTCAGGTTTTACGTGGAGCCGTACAGAACAACAGAAACCAGCTTTTAAAGTGTGACTCTGGGGGCGGAGCGTTAGGGATCAGCAGGGCAGCAGGATTCTAGCGGTGAAAGCTTTGGCCGTGGTCGCCTTAGATCACGCTTCTGTCTGACTCTAATAGCCTCTGCCACTCATGCTGGCCGCTGGCCCCGGAGCCTGTACAAACACGGCTACCCAGAATATGCTGAGTCTTACATTCAATGCTCTCCATGCTCATCAGCGCATCCTTGATGCATTTGTGTATGCAACACACACAGACACACAAAATCAGCATCAGCAACAAAACAGCCTGTTCTATTCTATCTATCTGAGATGCAGATGTCATAAAAGTGAATTTTAGAATGTGTTTGAAACTTTTTTTGAACAAAGGCATCAAGTCAATCCATAAATTGATTGTGGATTGTCAGGGACAACCCACAGGTTCACTTGTTTCCCATCTAGTCATAGTTTTCCATTGGAACAAGCTAAAATGAGGTGACAGTTTTTATTGCATGTATCAGTCTCAACAAAGCCACGTTGACTCACCCTGCGTTGAGCCTTACAAGTTGTGGCACTCTAATATAGGACAGTTGCTGCTCGACGGTGGAAGCAGAAACAAATCCTTGTTTAATTGTGCATTCTATGTACTTGTGTCTGTTTATCTATTACTACCTGAAGTTTTTTATTGATTCTAGTGATTAGCATTTTGCCAGGCTCCCAGCAGAGATTTGCACTGAATGTGTCTGAGTAAAGGATCATCTTCTGTTTACACTTGAAGAACATTTGGTTGGGCTGTGTTCTTTGTTCATGGTTAATAGCCGTATTCAAGCCCAATTTAACATGTGGAGGTGCCTTTTATAGAACGCATTTGAAGTGAGGCTGTGTTCCCCATCAATGATCAAGACTAACTTGTCTCTATTGACTGCGAGAGGTTCTTTCTTTTTGTCAAAGCTGTCTGAGCCACACGGAGAAACATCAAACCTCACTGGATCACAGTGTGTTTGATTTATGAATGGTGATATTCCCGTTTGTGACTGGTTGATGGGGCTGCAAGGTGAAACATTTAAAAGGGTTTACATGCTATTTGAATATCATCTGTGAGGCAGAAACAGCAGCTTGGGAGGAGACACCAGGTCCTCCTGGGTGTCCTTCGCATCAACACTCATATTAGGCGCGCATCATTCCGGTCTGTCCCCGTCATGTCACCCCTCTCTTCCTTCTCTTTCCCAGTCTACTCTCTGGAAGCCTACTGCAGCCTTCTCGTGGCCCTTGCTTCCATGCACACACACACACACACACACACAACATCCTCTCCTTTCCTCCCTCTTCCACCCTCATCTCCCACCACCATCTCTGCCACCCCTGTCCCTCCCTCTCTCCTCCTGCCCCCGGCTCTGGCTCCCTCTGCCTCTCTTCCCAGAGCTGTTGTTACTGTGCGGCTCCCACACATCATTCCACCGCAATAGAACTGAAATGAAGGTGGCTTAGCGCAGCTAACACAGGCATGCTTTGAAGGATGTAGCGGTGGGGGGACTGCCTGGCTGGATCCTTTTCTATGGGCTGGGAGCATGCGCTGCTGAGATGAGGACACACTAATCACTCAGCCATGCAGAAGCTAAGACAACAGGACTAATCTCTCAACCTGACTTGTGGAAGCTCGACTTTTTCCCCTGCATCACTTATTTCTCGCGGCCGGACGTGGGACGATGGAGCCGGAGTGAAGTCGATCGTAGATTTGTCTGCAGCACACATGGATGTGTTCAGCTTTGTGAAGATGCCAAAGCTGGCCGGGTGAGTCTGATGGATGCTGCTGTGTGTTTGCCTGGCTGTGAATGCGCCTATTGGAGGGGGGGTTAATGTACGTCCATACAGGCACGGTTTGGAGAGTCACACAGGAATCACATGTGAAGCTGGATAATTAAGAGAGCAAGTTGTGCATTCATGTGTGACGTGAAATGAACGAGCACGTGAGCTAAGTGGGAGTGGAGGTGGACTCAGCAGCCGATGCAGCTCATTTAAACTGTCTGTATATAAGTTGGTACATTTCCTACAGTACAGACTGAGGCTGGCTGCGTCACGTGTTTAGGGACGTCATGAAAACATGCATGTGTTGGCGAGTCGGCCACGTTGGTTTCAGATTTTAAATCACTTCAGCTAAAGTTTAACGTTCAAATATGACAAATACACAGTCGAGTCATATTTTATATTAACATATCTTGTTTCTGCAAATGAGTTAAAAAGCATTCATCTCTGGTCATTAGAATCAATATCAGCTGTCATCTAATCAATTTGTGAAAGTGAGGATGAACACATCACATCAAAGCTGGTTTAGATTTAAAAAATAAAATATATTTCTTCATTTTTTATTATTTTTGTCGACTCCTCGCTTGAAAAATGTCTTAGATGAAAAATGTAAATGTTGTCTGTTTGTTTTGGAGGACATCAAGTTTGCAATAAGAATATGTTTCCAAGTTATGAAAGATTCCCTCATTGTCATGGTGACACCTCACCTTAGCATCCATCGGCCTGCGAGATTGATCTGACCCGTGGATGGTAATCCTCCCAAGGGATTTGGCTACAGGCAGCGAGCAATGGGAACAGCTAATCCTGTAAATGTGAAATATTAAATCAGAAGCTGTGTATGTCACAGGAACGACTATTCATCGCATGTGAGTCATCAACAGACGGCGTTGGTATTTTTTATTAAGAGATTAATTTTGATTAACAAAATCACAGCAATTCATTTTAGATTTGAAGCTTAGTGAACAACTACAGATTTTTCTGGATGCTAATCACAGCTTTTCTTCCTAAAGTAACACTTTGTTTCATCAGACCATCGTTTTTCAGTTAGCATTCCTCAGCACGGTAGCATGATGCAGCTCCCAGTGGATCACCGACACCAGTGCATCCCGTCACTGTTCGTCATGCTGAACAATGCTATCTCTGATTATGAGTTACTATACACTCCTTTTCTTGGGGGTTGTGTTTCAAACATTTTTACACATTTGACATTCGTTTATTGAAAGACAACAAACTCTTGCTCTCTCTCTGCATCTAAAACAAGAAGTTTGAGTCATTTGACCAAAGTATTTTAAGCAGCTATGTTTTAATCTTTCCACGTAGAACTCTGGCTTAATTTAGCTGTGACACTTTAAATGCATCCCATGGGTGCAGATAATGAATGTGATTAATGGGTACTGTCAATTATCACTCCATCAGAGCGATGGCAGACTCAGTATGGTCGCTGAGAAATGTACGTGTGGTGAAGATTGCTTGCATTAAAAATATCATTAAGTATTATGTGATGATATTGTGGGTTTTTTGTGTGTGTGTTTTACCCTCTCATTCAAATGAATGGATTTGCTATTTGTGTTTTTCTGCATGGGACATTTCTGGACTGCATGACCTTAATCATGTTCGTGTTTAAAAAAAAATCTATAAGTTGGACTTTGTGAGTAATGGTTCATCTGCAAACTTTTTGCACAGGAAATCACTGGGCTAGACACAAATTGATTAGCCTAAATGTTCATCAGAGTACACAAAGACTGAAAGATCTGTTATTTGAAGCTGTTCAGAAATGGCTCAGGGTCAGAAACGGGAGCCAGCTGGACGGTGCATGAGGTCTCAGGCCGGCCATTTATTTTGTTCTGTCCCTCAGAGCTTTTAGCATTAATGCAGTGAGTAACACAATGAGGTGCGTGAGAAGCCAAGTCTAGTTGCCCACAGGGTTTGTCCACCGCTATGCTTCATTAATGTCTTACACGGAGCCCTGCTAAGCAAAGCAGGCCCCGGGAAAATGCAGTGCAATGATGACATAACAGATGCTTTCATTATTTTTAACAGCTGACGTGGTGTGATAGAAAAGTACGATAGGTGATTTTATTATCCACTGTGATGCTCAGGCAGCGTCTCTCTGCAGCTTCAGACAGGTAAACTATAGACTTATACTCTCACAGTAAAATAGCAGGAGGATCAAAGTGGATGGGCTGTTTCCCCGATGCCGCTTTATTCCCTCACAGAGGAGATTAACTAACCAAAAAACCTTGCTGTGTGGAGCCAACAGAAAGCTGCTCAGGATAGTGCAGTTTCCCATGGCAACAATATCAGTGCTTCCAAAGACAAACACAGAAATGCGATATTCAGTTAGAAAAGCGAGGGAAAAAGACGCTCCTATCCAGAAGTGAGTTAGAGCATTTCAACATTAGAGCAGGAGTCTGATGAGTTTTACTGAGGTCACGTCATTATGTTTGCCTCGTATGACAGGAACACAGCATGTGGATAAACAGCAATGTGTGTGTCACAGAAGATCAGCATGGAGTCCGGCCATTTTGTGACTAAATGCTCAGCAATGTTTGGGAACTTAGTGAGCTGAGATGACAGCGGTTCCTCCCTGTCGGAGCCGCCCCGCTCCCAGACGGCCATCTCCTTCGTCTCCCTGCAGAGTTCATATCCCAACAGAATCACATTATGGGTTTTGCTCTGGAGCAGATTTTCTGTTTAACCTGGGAGCACAGCGCCAGCGGCGCCTCTGCCTCCTCACCGTGTCTTAGCTTATTCTTGTATGACTTTGCTCCCTGTCATTCAAAGGACGTGAACGTGAAGCTTATTTTTATTTCAACTTTGTTCCGAGTCGAGCATGACTCAGTTTCTTATTGCAGCAGAAACCTCCGAATGTTGCTCAACCAAAGGGGATCGGCTTGCTGATTCAGCAGATCCTATGAGACTGGCTCTCTGGATTCCGTCACATACAAGACTGGCTGCAGCAGAAGAGAGTAGTGCGATGAGTAACCAATGACGCCGCATGTAGAAGAAAACTGATACGCCTCTGTGGACCGGGAGAGGATGTTTATTCCTCTCCCAGTGCATGCTGGGAAAGCGTCAAGAACCAATAAGAGCAGGGTAAAAGGAATCAAAATGTTCCTCCCTGTTCCTATCGTGATGTCCTCCTTCACAAATGCACCGCAGCTTGTTCACAAACACTTTGTATTCAAGGAGATGGAAGTGAAAGTGAATTCCTGCGATAAAGTAAGGATTAGATTGTTCGTGCACGTTTTATAAAGGGCTGGAAAGTGATATTTTCCCGATCTCTTAGACACCTACACTTATCGTCCGATAGACCACTTATGAACTTGCATGAAAGACAATAACTGTGAAATCATTGCTTGCCGGAATATCAAAGGTCTTCATTCATGTTGTTGCCATTTATTGATTATTAGGAGCAATATTGAATGTTCCTTTAGTTATTAGTGGCTGGAAGAGATTACCTTTTGCTTGTAGCTACATAGTGAATATAGGTCAGAGTTGTGCACAAACAAGTCATTTTCCTCTTCATTTTCCTCAATTCCTCTCACAACGCAACTTCCAATATCTGCTTGTAATTCTCCTCCCACTGACCCTTGGGTAACTCTTTCATGAATTGTGCAGATTGGCTTGCCCACTTGGCGCTCGATTACTTAGTCCGATGTGACTATGCAGGCATCATTTATTCATCCTCGCTGAGGAAGATCAGTTTCACTGTCCACCAGTGGGTGAACCTTCAGCAGCTTTGTAATCTGGAGAGCGACGACTCGGTGGCATGCCGTTCCTCCGGTCTGCAGACAAACAAAATCAAAGATCACAGTATCTATGACTGGGCTGCTAAGACGGAGACATTGTGGCTGAGAGAAACAAAATGGATTTTGTGGGACAGCTGGTCAGTTGAGAAACATAATTTGAAGGTCCAGCATCTGAGACTGTAAGTACAATACGCTTCAGTATCCTGCAGAACCTCTGAAAAAACTTCAAACGCATTCCTGCTACGGCTGTATACTATTATATTATATAGTGCAATTATTCGACCTTTCATTTGTTACATCACTTTTGACCCAAATTCTGCAACATCAAATGCAGCTCTTTTTAACGCTGCCTTTAGCTTGATCCCGGAGGCGTCGGAGGGTCACAGGTACGATTCATCAATGTGGCAAGCATGGCTTCAGAAGCGCCAGACAGAGTCCAGTTGTGTCCACACACACACATCATTTGAGTTGAGGAAATGTATTCTAAATACACACAACAGAGGCTAATGTAGCACACTGGGTCAAATAAATCCATATCCAAATGGAAACACCCCAAACACGCCACCGTACTGAAGAAAGAATCTCATCGCTTCCTGCTTTTCAGATGTAGAGCAACGTGAAATGTTCTTATGATGATTAATTGTGATTTCATTCCAGGTGCTGGAGGTGTATTGTGTTAATTGACTGGCGTGACCTCAGAAAATTTTTGGTCCAGCGCCTGACTCGTTTTTCCTCTCAGATTAAATCTCTCATTTCTAAGAATGTCACAGATGTCATCAGGAGGACGCCCAGACAAACACGTGGATAAAAAAATGATTCTTGTCAGTACAGTAACTGGCGAAATATTTCGAGGGGAAGAAAGCGGAGCTTTGAATAAGGAATGTAAAGAGCCCTGTTACACGACAGACAAGACTTTGAAGTGACAAAACGTACTGCCACGGCTTTCGTAGCATCACCAGCCTGCAAAAACAAGGACAGAGAATAAAAGGAGGAAGACGATGGGGTGCTACACACATAAAGAGAGATGGAAACATTTTAAACGCTGCTTCTGCACTACTTGCACAAGTAAAGAGGATGATTGTGGAGCAGCGTTTGACTTGCAGAGCTAGAAATTCAGCTGAAATTGAGATTTCGACAGTCACAGTCCAACATCCCAGAAGGAATTGGTTTGTGACAACTTAAGATGGTGATGGCTGCTGGCGTCCTCTCTGATAAACTTTATCAAATGATATTATGCAAATCAAATAACCACTCTATAAGAAACGTCCTATGGGCTTCTTTTACAAAGAACGTGCTGACATCCAGGAATGAAACCAATTTCATGCCTCTCAAAGCACAAGAGTGAGGCCTGACAAATCCCAGTGCGCATCTGGCTTACCTAATTAATTAGATTTGTATTCACCGAGTGTGACTGTTTGTCATTCGCTTATCACTCGGCTTGAATCACTTCATCCTGTTTCTATGACAAATACTATTTTGATTGTTTTGAGTCATTTCCGAGCTGCATTTTCTTTGTTACCCTCAGAATTAGGTGCCATGCTTTTATTGTAACCGTATTATAATTTAAATGGGACATGATAAAAGGAGCACCAGTGATGAATGTCATTCCCTTTCTTCCTCTGCAGCCACAGAACCAAATCCTCAGCATGGCCACCCCCATCAGGGGCCTGGAGCGCCTCACAGGGACCCCCTAATGGATGGGACATGGGCACAAGTCGAGAGGGGCGTGACTGCTACATCAAGTAAGTGCCCTGTGTTTAAAGAAACAGAGGGGGCGCTTTCTCCATCCCAGATGTTTCAGATGCTTTGCCAACCCGTGATTATTCCAGCCGCGTCACTGCCTCCACACTGTCTCCATCTGTGCATTCAGAATACTGATTCCCTGTTCCCTCCGCTGCTGCACACACTCTGCCCCCGCCTCGTCTCACTCTCTCACACTCTCACACACCCACAGTTCCACTAGTGCAGTCGCCCAAACACAGGGAGAGGGCTTTGGAGCGTGCACGCTGCTGATCATGAAGAGATCCACCTGAGCAGGGACTTTGTTTTCATCCTTGAGTCGGCACATTCCCCAGAGGATGCTGGGTTATTGCGTTATTAGTGTAATTGATCTGTCGTAATTGGCACTTCTGGGTATCTGCGCGGGCAGGTAAAATGAAACTCCCTGCTGGCTTTCTCTCTCCCTCTCGCTCTCTATCTCGCTCTCTCTGTGTGTGTATGTGTGTGTTACCAGTGTAACAAGTGCATCTCTTGCTTGTTTTATTTCTTCTGTTGATTCGGCCGATCTGTCCTCTTTTGACCTGCAATGTGCATTAGAACTAGGTCTTAAACTATTACTGCATTGCATTTGTGACCAGCGGTCCAACCTCGAATTCACCGTTTCTGCTAACATTTTGCTGATGTCATTGGTATCATGCTCCTCGGTTTTAATATTTCTGAAGGCATGTCGTGCACAGTTGTTTCTATATGCTCTGCATCTGAACGTTTGCATGGCTTACCGAACAGGATCGCTTGTCACACATGCAGTGTTATAGCAAGAGAAGCATGATGTCAGAGGAGTTACGTAAGAAGTAAGGAGCAGTGGAAGTGCTGTATGCAGAGAGTGTCTGCCTGAAGCGGCTTGTGGAGGCGCATCGGCTCCACATCATGCCTTTTACATTTTAGTAAGACTTGTGCACCATCAAAAGACTGTTTTTGTGATTATTTTGGGCTGGGCTGTCCATATTGGTCAGGACTGCAGGGGCTAATGCTAAATTTGTTGTACACCTGTATCTCCACGTAGAACACGTGTCTAGTCTGTGTGGCAGAAGAGCATCAGAGCATAAAGCATCGTATTTGCAGTGCTGCTCAAGCTGCTTAATATAGATATAGTATATTATCAAGACTTATTCAATAGTAAGTAAAAGTAAATATCCTCTACAAATAGAGCGTGTGCGGCGACGTTAAAGACTGGACACGAGAACACAGACTGGATGTTTGTCTTCACAGGTGACGAAGTGAATTCAAGAGCGGTTCCAAACTTCACTAAATCATTCATAGCCTTTAATAGACAAAAATAGATTTCAGGGTTTTTGAGGTTTATTGAGGTGGTAGCAATGAGAGGAGACAGCAAAATAAGTATATATACTGTATATATATACACACAATAAAAACCAGCTGAATTGTATAATTCAGAAATAGGTTATGTTCCAGGCAGGGCTAATAGATCCTTTACAGCATCAACATAGTATGAGCTGTGTCAAAGCAGTAGGACTTTTTTATTTATTTATATATCAACACAGAAATATAATTACACAAGTTTTATTGTTGTACTTTTAAATAGATTTTTTAAATACTGAGGGGAACTAAAGGTATTTGAATGTAATGGAGTGGATAACAGGTTTCTCCTTAAATCACCTTTACGCTTCAGAGATAACGCGTCATCTTATTATGTCCATCTTTTTGTCACTGCAGGCCTTGCACGCTCCGTTGCCCGCCTGTTTGCCCACCCACACCACGATTCCACACTGTGTTGAAGGTTGCTCTTTATTTCAGCAGTTAGTCCATGCATGTTTGTAAATAACTTGTGTTATATACGGTATTTTTACATACCGTATATGTTTTGGGTCCTTAGTTTCACTGATGTGCCTCACTCCTAATAGGTAATAGATTACAGCCACAAAGATATTAATGAAACCTCATGACAAACCCTATCTGTCTTTTTGGACATTTGCACTCACTCTCTTTTATTCACTTTGTATAATGCATAGTATTGTATTAACTTTTAGAATTGTTTGGATTCAATCATTGTCACACTGAATGTGGAAACAAACAGAAATCAGAATCCATGCAGCAGAGATGTTTAATAACATGAAAGCACACAATCTTGAACTTATAATTTAACTCATATTGTTGCAGAACCATCATTTGCATTTCTTCTGCATAAAGAGCACAACAAGGATGTCGGCGGACGATGAGACAATCGTCCTTGTAATGAGAAGCAGTCAGATTTAGGTAAAATGTCTTAATTTGGAGGAACCTTCAAGTACTCAGTTGGTTTTACATTGGCCAGTCAGACATGCGTTACCTATATTTAAACAGGGGAGGCCTTTGAGGGTACGCGCTCCTCTGATGACCACGAGGCTCCTCTTCAGTATTTTATCCAGAGCTAAAAGAGGAGACTGTTTCTTCGCTCAGAGTGTCTCTGCTGTTTGACGTAAATTGCAGTCTAAGATTTAGATGGTTAATTATAAGTCCAAGTAAAGTCTTCTTGCCGCAGCCATTTTGTGCTGCAGACCTCTTAACCCCAACGCTAACAATAAAACCCCGGTTTTTACTTGAATTGGTTAAAGTTTATACTTCCTAAGTATAGTTTTAATTTTAGTCTTTCTTTGTTCTGTATTCTGGTCTTTAGAATTTTATGGCTGATTTTAAGAATTAAGCATTTGATCCGTACATATAAAATATCTGTTTTAAGACTGTAAATGTGAAAATTAACACTAGTTCACAACTGATATCACCATAAAATGTGCATAGTCTTAATTTCTTCTTAATTAGTTTTTTTTTGAGCGTGCACTGCTGCAAAAAGAATTTCCCGCCGGGATCAATAAAGGTATTCTGATTCTGATTTTTAAAAAGGCAAAGGTTGTATGCTGTGATATTCTGTGTGCTGTCTGCTTCGCAGCTTCTGCATCCTAACGACAGATCACATGTTCTGGCTTGCAGCTCTGGGAAAGAATTGTTAAATCCTCCTCCAGCTTGTCTGTTGACACTTCGAACATCTTGCTGCCCTTGTTTTTCTCATAGTTTTGGAATTGCGACTGACAGATACTCACTGCGTCTTTGTCCCGCGAAAGATTAATTGTTACTATTTAGTGGAGAATCGTACAATGTGTCAAGAATAACTGTGAATCGCACACTGTCTCCTGACAGCTTTAATTAACCAACGTCGTTGGCGACATACGGCGCCGACGCCGCTGCCTTCACAGCCAGGGAGAAGCCGTAAGAACCGATCACAGATTAGCCGAATGCTACAGTCGGTGCATATCAGCCGACTTCACAAAGGAAAGATAGCTTTGCTGAAAGGATGCATTGTTCAGTATGCACAAGATTCAAAGCTGCACTGTTTGGTTTGCTGCCAGGATTTAACTTTATCAAGATAATAAACCTGAAACTTTGCAGGCAGGAGGTTTCAGCAGCCTCATTGAACTGTCCTGTATCATTAGCGTAGCACAGCAAAGCACAACAGGAAGCTGTGACTAGCGTTTATGTCTGCAGGGTAAGAACACAGACTACAGAGATTGATTATTAACACCCACATGTTCCAGTTTCAGGCCATGCTATTTATTTAAAAACGCTATCTGAGATCTTGTCTCTGAATATTTTAGGAGGTTAAGACACAAGGGGGAAAAGCATCAGCGGTTGAGTTTGTTGTTGTTGTTTTTTTATTCTAATTTGCAGTCGTGCTTAAAGATTATCCGCATGCAAAATGTGTGTTTTCGCCGGAGTTGGTTTGTTTGTCTCTTAGCAAGATAACTCAAAACGTTATGCACGGATCGAGATGAAACTTTGAGGAAACTTTGGGAATCGTACCAGGAACAGATGACTGCATTTTGGTGATGATCATTGTAAACAATGTTTTACAGCGTTTGTTTTACTCCCTCTCACAGCCACGTGTCCCAGAGCAGTTCCCTGGAGGAGGTGTGTCTGGATGGGGACAGGTTTGTGCCACCAACTCCCCGGAAGGTGGAGATGAGACGAGATCCAGTGCTTGGCTTTGGATTTGTGGCAGGCAGTGAGAAACCTGTGGTGGTCCGTTCAGTCACACCAGGTAAAGAACCCAAGCTGTTTGGTGAGTCCTGATGCCACAGGGATTTTCTCCATTCATCATGAACACGCCCCAGGGGTTGATGAAGTGCCCTGTAAATGGAGCCAGATAGGAAACCCCATTACAGCTAACGCTGATGATTCATTGAACTTAGCAGCGCTCATTGAGTTAACAGTTATTGACACAAAAGACAGGAAATCAGGAAAGATTCTGCTTTATACCACTTTACTATGGTTTTGGTGTGTGTGTGTGTGTGTGTGTGTGTGTGTGCTTGCAGGAGGTCCATCAGAAGGCAAGCTGATCCCAGGGGACGAGATCATCATGATTAATGATGAGCCGGTCAGTTCAGGACCAAGAGAGAGGGTTATTGATCTTGTCAGGTATGACGGCACTCCAGGCTGAGATGCCGTTTCACTGTCCATGACTGAGGGCTTCAACGCCAGCCTTTCTCTCTTAAGCCACCATATTTCTTTATTGAGTGAAGCATTGTTTCTCAGAGAGGGTGGCGCTCACACAGACTTTGCAGAGTTTGCATGTTTGCCACATTTTACAGGATGCAACCTGGTACTCTAACACGAACTCTCTTCCCATGAATGCAATGCCTTGTCAACACAGGATACTAATATTTATTGTAATATCAGCTAAATCTATCTCTTTAAAATCTATTTGATAAAGAAAATGTGGAGGTGAAAATTTTAAATGTAAAAAAATGACATTTTATGAATTCAATAGAGTTGCATTGTGATTTGAAAATTATTTCTAGTAATGATACAAATAATAATATTATTATTAATAATACAAGGAACAAGGAACCTTCCATGAGACTCAAAGGTTTGGGATACCTGTGTGGGTTCATAGAAAGCGATTCAGCTCAGTTTATCTTATTTTAACTTATAGTGATTATAGTGATTTAAAATCGTATGAATTTTAAGGCAGTCTCTAAGCAGTGCGTTAGCAAAGGGACACGTGTCACCACATTGTTGCAGCTCTTCTGGCCTTGAATATTCAGTCTCTGCACAAAGGATACAATACACAGTGACAAACCAGGGTGCAATAGCCCCCCTGCTGCCATTCAGCATTCATAACTCAAGCACGACAAGAAAAATGAAGCATTTCCAGATTTCCCTTGGCAACATTTTTAATGAAAATCATTTTATGTGTTTGTGTGTGTCACAGGAGCTGCAAGGAGTCCATATTGTTGACTGTTGTTCAGCCGTACCCAGTAAGTTTCTCCATCCTATATAAATGCATCACTTGTGTTCTAATGGGCTGTTTGTGGGTTCTGCTGTTCTGATATTTGTGTTCTGGGATGTGTTCATTCTGGCGTTTTAGTAGCATGCTTTTAGCAGTTAGTGCAGCATTGTACCAGCTCAAAGGGAGGCCAGGCACTTTGGCCTTTCCGAGCCTTTTCCTGTCTTAGTTTCGGATCCTCATCAGACCTCAGACAAACCTGCCACATCAACATTTAAGATCAGCCACTGAGCTCCAGATGGTGATGAGCACAAGGAGCCACGAGCACATGTTCAGCCTTTGTTTACAGTTCACATAATAAGTCAGTGGAAATTTAAGTATGCTTGAATTCCCTCCAAAAATAGGCACATCTTCATTGCGTGCTCACAGAAAACAACACATCTGCTTATTGATATGATTTTTAAATGTGGGATTTAAATGCACTCTGCATTTTAAGAAATAATTTTGCTTCAGAAGCTCTGCATGAAGAGAAGTGACTTAATGTGCCTTCTTTTGCAGAAATGATTAGTGCAATATGTCACAATATTTTCAAATGCCCATGAAGATCCTTTTTTTCCGGCCTGCAACTGTGTTAGTTTCCCACATGTTTCTAAGCAGCCTTGTTGACCCACTGCCAGCGAAGGCATCCTCTCTCTGACATGGAGATACCTGTCAAACATCAGCCCAACATGGAGGGATCTGAGGTTCTCATGTTCAGGAAGAGAACATACTGTATCCCTCAGTTGGACCAACTGATTGACCTTCACGTCTCCTTTTTCTTCTTTCCCTCCAACAGTCACCAAAATCGGCATTCATCAGCGCAGCCAAAAAGGCCAAGTTAAAGACTAATCCTGTTAAAGTCCGCTTTGCTGAAGAGGTCATCGTTAATGGTCAGCTCCCGGTAAGTCACTGACTCATTCTGTGTTACTGAAAGACTGAATAGGAGACATGTGGTGGCAACATATCAGGGAGTCAAATCATCTAAGCAAAGAAGACCGTATAATACGTAAACCCAGACAGCAGTGATGATAAAAGATGCATCTTTTTGTGACTTTATAGCTCAAAAAACATGCTAATTAACATTATTATGAAGAGTTTGATGAGAACGTCGACGCTAAGGTGAGAATTACATCTAAAAACTGATACTACTCTCATATGGTGTGTGTGTGTGTGTGTGTGTGTGTAGGTGTGTGTGTGTGTGTGTGTGTTGGATATGAAGCTACAGCTCAGAAAACAGATGGAAAAATGAGATCTGTCAGAGATTTAAAACCCAGCTCGTTCACTTCAGCTACTGCATATAAACAAGTCGGGTGAAAAATCGGTTTGGTTTCTCAAGCGATTCAAATTCTATCCTCAGGAAATGGTGAAGGACAACTCTCTTCTTTTTATGCCAAACGTTCTGAAAGTGTACCTGGAGAATGGGCAGACTAAATCATTTAAATTTGACAGCAACACATCCATTAAGGTAGGTGCTGGAAAGAACTTCACAATGACAAGCAGTTGCATAATCAAAAGTGCTGGATTATTATAGATATTCATTGTACTGTACAATAAAGGACACGCGTCTCTCTTTACTGTGGCCTTTGGAACCTCAGCTGAACCTAAAATATAATTCAAACTAAAAGCATTTGGAACTTAATTAACTGTGAAGCGGAAAGTACTTTGTCAGCAGGTCACACTCGCTTTGCTCGTTGAAATTCTGACTGCATGTTCAGTAGTGGTCGCGTTCTTTGTGTGTGTGAGCAGCCGTGAAAGGGATTTACGGCCATGGCAGCGCACAGCAAGGCTGCTGCATCTGCACGGATCTCACGTTGTATTAACCATGACTGTGTCCGTGTGAAAGGATGTCATCCTGACCTTACAAGAAAAGCTCTCCATTAAGAGCATCGAGCACTTCTCTCTGATGCTGGAGCAAAGAGCCGAGGGATCTGCCAGCAAACTCATGCTGCTGCACGAGCAGGAGATGCTAGCTCAGGTGAGACGGCCCTCCTGGGTGCCGCTAAACAGGAAGGAGGCCTGATGGCAGATGGAGACGCTACGCTGATACACTCTAGTATGAGAGTTTATTTACCAAGCTGCTCATTTAATCACTATGAAACAGGCTCACAGTCCAAAAGGGCATATAATGCTCCATCTTTCAACAGTTGTTCCGTCTCTTCTTGGTCGATGCCTTTCAGCTGCAACAGCTTGACTAATGGCTCCGCTTCTTTTGACTTGTGCTTCAGGTGACTCAGAGGCCAGGGTCTCATAAAATGAAGTGCTTCTTTCGCATCACTTTCGTCCCAAAGGATCCCGTGGACCTGCTCAGGAGAGACGCCGTAGCATTCGAGTACCTTTATGTTCAGGTGAGTATCGGCGGACGCAGACTCAGTTCATGATTAGCGATTTTAAAGCTGCTTCTGTAAAGCCACTTCAGAACACAGACCCAGTCCCTCGCTGGCTCCTCTCCCTTTCAGAGTTGCAATGACGTTGTTTTGGAGCGATTCGGGTCGGAGCTGAAATACGACACGGCCCTCCACCTGGCCACCCTGCAAATGTATATTCTAACCATCAATACCAAACATTCCCAGAAGGTGTCCCTCAAATACATTGAGTAAGTAAATCGGATTCCACATTGTGCCGTGGAGGTTTCTCGTGACTTCATATGGCTATTGTTATTTTAAAGGACACTGCTAAACAATACTGATCTCAGATTTGGGATTTCTGCTGCACAGCCTGCAACATGCCCAATGGCTATGCAATCATTTTGATTTGCTGATCAATGTGCCATCTGTGGGTAACGTGAACCAATCAGTAGTCAGGCTTTGACTCTTTGTCTCTAATCTTTATTAATGGCGCTTCTGCAGGAAGGAGTGGGGTCTGGCATCGTTCCTGCCTCCTGCTGTGCTTTCTAGCATGAAAGAGAAGAACATCAAAAAGGCCCTAACTCACATCCTGAAAACAAACCAGAACCTGGTGCCTCCAGGTAAAAAGGTACCAGCTCCCTCCTTCCGTCTGCATCGTCCGCTCTTTGCTGTGCGTCGCAGCTGTGGAGACTTTTGACTGCCACCTAGTGGAGAGTTATGTGCTGAAAGAACAGATGATGGATCGCCTCCGCTCGGCTAAACGTTACATTCTGCTATAAACCCCAGCTTGCCTCTGACGCTGCCTTTATTCTTTCCTCTCCATTCAAGCTGACAGCCTTGCAGGCAAAGGTGCATTACCTGAAGTACCTCAGTGACTTGAGGCTGTATGGAGGACGTGTGTTTAAATCCACCCTGATTGTGAGTGAAACACGAGCGTGTTGCGTCGCATTACATTCAGCCAGCATGCAACACGAAAATATGCCACATCACATGCAGAAAGTGATATGCGTGTGCTGACTCTCTCCCTCTCTCGCTCTTCCCTTTTACAGCAAGGCGAGAAGCATACGGAGGTGACGTTACTGGTGGGGCCCAAATATGGTATCAGCCATGTGATTAACACCAAGACCAACCTCGTGGCGCTGCTGGCTGATTTCAGCCACGTCAACCGCATTGAGATGTACACGGAGGATGAGAACCGGGTTAGGGTGGAGCTGCATGTTCTGGATGTGAAGGTTAATGGATATTCCTTTGTTTTCATGACACTATTCCAGATCATTATAAAGTGATGGGCTCTGCGGTTTTACCCGAACGCCATCAACAACCTTGTTCCACAGCCCCGCTCTTTCATTAGCTTTTCTCTCCGCCTCTTTTCACAGCCCATCACTCTCGTAATGGAGTCCGTTGATGCGATGAATCTGGCCTGCTTGACTGCTGGCTACTACAGACTACTGGTGGACTCTCGGCGCTCCATCTTCAACGTGGCCAAAAACACAGACAGTATGAAGATAACCGCACGTGAAATGAACGCACGATGACTCATCAGAAAGTGATGTGTTTAACTAAACAGGGTTCCATGTTGGTTCTTCTTTGCAGGCCATGCAGCAAGAGCGAAGCAGAACTACCAGGCCATCGAGTGCACATACAGCACCCCTAATAAAGGATGTGAAGAGAGAAACAGCCAGAGGTGCAGCCAGGACTATTCTGACCATCACTGTGAATACCTGGACTATGGGAGATGTGAAGGCCATCCAGTCTACATAACTGAGATCCACCAGCCCCAACACTCAATGCACATGGCAGAGAGAGTGGAATGCTGCAGAATCCCCTGCTCCCAAACCTATATTAATGTCCCAAGGCCCAAACCCCAAGACTCTTCCAGGAATGCAAAAGTCTCCTTTATCTTTGGAGATCCTCCTTTAGATACTGTAAATCCCCAAAATCTGGGCTACCAGAGACTCGTGGATGAGGGTCCAGAGATTGTGGACAATCACAGCCCCATGTACAGGCGTCTCGAGGAGGACTATAAAATGATGGACGCCATGGAGGACGGGGATGGGTATCAGTACGCCACTAAAATCTTTGGCCCAACTGAGTGCATCGAGGAGCCCCTGCTGCATGACATCTGCTACGCAGAAACTACCGATGACGCCGAAGATGAGGATGACATCAGCTGCGAAGAGGACACGGTGATGAGTGACATTGATAATCCTATGTTACTATCATTCTCGGGGTCCAGCGACGACATCATTGACCTGACCTCCCTCCCTCCTCCGCCGGAGGGCAATGATGAGGAGGACAGTGACGTGTTGCTGCACTCTCTTAACTTGGCCATTGCTGCTCCTCCTCCCGGCTTCAGGGACAGCTCTGACGAGGAGGAGCAGCAGGGGGGCGCCGGCACCCGGGCCCAGGGGGCCTGCAATGATATTCCAGTGTCTCTCATAGATTCAGTGCCCACCAATAGGGCAGAGGGTCACGGAGAGCCTCTGAACAATGCAGTGGTGTCGACCTTACAGGCACTGGAGGCCCTCGCTGCATCGGAGGAACCGGGCCCAGCTCAGTCCGACAGCAGCGCAGGTTCCCCTTACACTATCGTAACATTCATTCATTAAGGCCGCATGCGTTCCAGCCATTCACTTCTGATTTGTTGTTGCTCTTTTCAATAAAGCCCATTTTGTTCTATGTTTCCATTTGTGTTTTTCGTCGTTCATTTGCGGTGACAAATACTTTGTGTTCGTTCATTTCATCGTGATTTGTTTGGTTTTGAGGATCGTTTTTCTTGGTTACTGCACAACGACAGGACGGCTGCTAATTTAGAACATATTGAAACCCCTCTTTATTCTATTTTATTCTTATTCTTTATTCTCCGTGTCGTGCTCATTTTACGTCTCCACCGGCGCTCCGATTCAGATTCGTAGAGCTGCCATCATTTTGGTGCTTGATATCATGTTTTTTTTTTACCTCATTCACTTCTCCATTTCATTACCATGAATTATATTTGACTGTAAACTGTGATATTTTCTATGTTGCTGACTACATTTCTCTTTCTGTGGTACGCAGGTGTAGAAATTTCACGAGCATTTAGTCCTGAATCCTCAGATTCTGGAAATGAAACAAATTCCTCCGAGATGACTGAGAGCTCTGAGCTGACTAGCGCTCAGAGACACTCGGAGAACCACCTGAGGATGCATGTAGCCATGACAGAAGGGTACCAAGCGTTGAATGAGGAAAAGGCGGAGGTCAGTGCACCTAACGACGGCGGCGCGGCGGCGGCTATGCAGGAGCATCAAGAGGACGAAACGAAATCGGCTGCTGTCGCCTCCTCTCAGATGTTTCACTCAGATGGCAGTGAGATGGAGCCAGAGACAATGGAAATAAAATCAGTTAGTGAATACTTCAGTAAGATGCACATGAGCTCAGTGATGAGCAGGCAGAGAGGGAAGCAGAGGGAAGCAGATGGCAGAATCCAAGGAGCTACCTCTGAATCCTCCGATCGATCTCAGGCGTCGTCTCAAGAATCCACGAAGGAGGAGCTCCCTCATCTCGTGGGGAAATATAACGCTTTCACCGTGAGAGATTCCTACTACATGAATCAACTGGATCTGGGGCGGACTCACTGGAAAGACAGGAATCAGAAATGGCAGCACAGGATGTCTGGCCACAAAATGGCAGACAATCTCGCTCCAGATTGCGTGAATGACTCACAGGCTTCCCACACAGACAGACTGACAGTAAAGGGAGAGAAGCAGGACGCGAATGACAGAGGCCAACTCTTAAATGCTCATTTACACTCCCCATCCAAAGCACCCGTCTCCGCAGAGGGAGGCACTTCACACGATAACGAGAAGCAGCAAATGAAGGTGCTTCCAGCCGAGCAGGAAGTCACACGGTTATATGAGTACCACATGAGCAAGCGCGTGTCGTCGATACAGAGCGAAGGCATTCGTTCGCTCCAAAGCTCACAGTGTTCCTCTATAGATGCCGGCTGTAGCACAGGAAGCAGCAGCTGTGTTACTCCCATGGATTCTCCCCTTTGCACCGCAGACAATCTGCATGTTCTGTCAGAGTCCGCCCTCAAAGGGCTGAGCTATATCACTGCTGAGGAGAGACCCCCAGCCCAGGGGAAAGCTGCCCATCCCGTCGACCCGACGCTCCTGAGGAGGATCCATGCAGCCGCCGGCGATCCTGGGATAACGCGGGGGGGCGGCGGCCACAGAGTAGCAAAGATAAAGGAAACCACAGGTAAAGCTAAACCGGAGGGTGCCCTCTTATCTACGTCTGTAGCACAAAGGAGACATTTACTCAAGCTGGCAACACTTCTGACACGTCATTTCACACACACACACACACACACAAAATAATGCATGGTAATTCTCACAGGGCTGGTTTTTGGCTGGGTGGTAGAAATAATAGATTGGCTGTATGGACCTTAGTTAGAGGTTAGAGAAGTGTGTGTGTGTGTGTATTTAGGTGTGTTTGTGTACACAACAACAGAGCAACAACGAGGCTCAGCCAACCCATAGTTTCTGGGCACATTGCTGAGCTACTACAGAATCACTCGGTGGAACACCAGGCCTGTTTACGATCTTATAAATCTGTTACACATTCTAACCTATGAATGTTACAAGTAACAGATGGGAACATGAACTGAGATGCTTAACAGCTCTTTCTTTTCTACTACCCCTAGTGTAGCTTGCACACAGCTGAAGAATGTTGGAGAAGAGTCATCTAATAAAATCAGTACCGCCACCACGTCACCCTCATCACTAAGAGCTAGCACAGAACCCCGTGGGCGAACACAGGCGAGTCCTGAGCCGGCCCCGCGTGCCCTGGCTTTCCCCTCATGTGAATCTCCATGCGACCCGACATCCGGTAGCTTCAGGAAGCCACACAGGGACTGGATGCTGAAGAGGAACTGGAGCACCATGGTGCCAGGTTCCAGAGGACTGGAGGCACTGTTAGGTAAGACCAAAGCCACACTGAAAGGGAGGAGTCAAGGCCAGAGTTTCCAGTCTCAGCATCATCTAAAAGTCCAGAGGACATTCTCTGCCAAGACCTTGCCCAAGAGCTTTTCCCACGACTCATTCCCATCTAACCCGTCAGAGAGAGGCCTGGCACGAGGAGCATCCCTCTTATTGGCAGAGCTAGCAACACCAAGGCTGGATGCAGGAACACGGCGGTGCCATCGGTCATTCAGCCGCTGCTTCCTGCGCCGAAAGGCAAACGCTAACGGTGGTGATCAAAGCGTCGCCGTCAACTCAGCTTCTCGTGGTCGTACGGATGAGACCGGCTCACAAGCCGGCCGTGAAGCTGAGCAGAGCAACACGACCACCGCCCTGAGTGGCAGGAGCCTTAGAGCACGGCTCGCTCACGTAGAGTCCATGAAGGGGAAAACCTACAGCCTTCACACAGGATTCGCCGTTGCACAGAAGGATGCCTCAGAGATGGCCGGCGTGCTACGCTCCAGCGGTGGAGGCGAGAAGCAGGAGGTCGACCAGGCCGATGCGGGTTCCTTTTCCCAGGCGCTTTCCGTGCAGGCCAAGGCGCTGAACGGCGCCTGCAGCCAGATGGCTGAGGAGTACGGCAGCCCGGAGGAGCTGCTGCTCACTCTGACACACAGCTTCCACACGCTCTGCTGCCTGACACAAGCCTGCATGTCACTGGTGGAAGGCCTGAGCACGGCGAGCGAGCGGGTCGAGGTGGTGGCCCGGGCGGACGAGGTCCTTACGAGCTACGTGCGTCTGCTGGAAGCTGCTGAGGCGGCTTCAGGAAGCGCCGCCATTAACCAAAGCGTTAACGCGTTGACACATCGGTCAGCCGCGATGTCTGCTACGATAAACACGCTAAGTCACTCGCTGAAAACGCTGCTGGAGAAATAAACGGCTTAACCTGGGCATTGATTTTATAGCCATACATGGGTTTAACAACCAATGAGAACTGCTGTGAGTTAAAAATAAACAACAACAAAAAACACTTGCCTTGAGTATACAATATTTTATTATGTAAAGTAAAAATACAATTATATGAATCACGGAAGTTTTAAAGTAGATTATATTGAGATCTCTATAAAGAAGCATATGAACTTCCTCTCTACTGTAGTGTTACACAATAAGGATTATTTTGATGGTTTATTGGGTCTGATGACATGCAGATTATTTAAATCTTATAAGCACCTTGTTCCTAAAGTGTAAATATATTATGTTCTAGAAACGCATACACTATATAAAGCTTTGAGCAAATTGTTGCACACGACAAGATAAGATGTGATTACATCAAAATAATTCATGACACTTTTTCATTTGATTATTTCAACTTCATTTAATGAATACTTTACACACAAATATTCTGTACTTTCCTGTTGCTTAATGTCAATGTCATGAAAAATATTAAAACTTGAAAAACCTCTGATCTCACAGAACGTCTGTCTTTAATGAGCGTCGCTGTAACACAGTATCACGTTTTGATTCAGTGAGCATGTAGATTCATTAACGCTGTTTGAAGCAAAGAATAGAATAACAGGCTGACATCATATTTTATTCTGACAGTTTTCTCCTTCAATTACATTACTCATACAGAAAAAATATTTTATAATGTATGGTTTTACATTTGTAAGTTTTTTCTTCACCTAAAATAGACAGAAAGTCTCATTTGTAATTTAAATTCTTATTATGGTCACAGATAAGAATAGTTAATTCCACTTACCTTCTGTGTTCTTGGTTCCCACGAAGTCCATTGTGTTGAAATTGGCAGACGCAACGTGAAATTCGGAAATGCACGGAAATCGGTTTTGTTTGGTCTCATTCTTGGTATGTTTTGATTTTTGGTTTTTAGTTCTTGAAGCTGCTTGTTTTGATCTTTGGTTTTGTTTGGTTTTTTGTTTTTTGTTTGACCCCCCAACACACACACCGTTTCGTTTCCTACCTGATGCCAGGGCGGGATTCGATCCGACGTCCCATGGCGTCAAGTCTTTATCTTTATCCGCTGAGCCATCTTCAGCGCTGGAGGATGCTGCCGACCAGAGAGAGGAAGATCGGTCCGATGGAGGCGCCGGCAGGAAACGGGTTTTACGCGTCTGGTGTTTGACGTGGCATTGCAGGTCAGCACCTGCTGTAGCTCGGCTTGTAGTGGCGCCGGTCTGGGGATTGAATGGTTGCTGGTTCGAGTCTCTTCAGCTCCTTTTTCATGTGATCAAGAAAATGCACTTATTTTCCAACCCGTGAATTAACGAGCTACAATGTCTACAGGTATTTTCCAACCCTTATTGCTGCTTTGGAAGGAGTTTTATTTTATCAGTCTGAAAACTCAGGCTGGTGATGTTGCTAGACAACAGCGCCTCCTAATGGAATTGCTGAAACAGGAAGAGCCGGTGAAACTATTTCCATTCAAGCTCTTTCAAGTAGCTCATTTGTATTTTCCAGCTGCAGAGTGGAAGTTCTGGAGGTCCGCTTCATGAGCCACAATTGGGGCACAATTTCACAATAAACGATCCTGGTAGATGTTTTTTTTATATATAAATGTATATTAATTCTTAAGTTTTCTCTAATAAGGGACCAAACATACAAACCCTTCAAACAGATGCTGGGTTATGGTGTTCCTGAGCCACACGGCTACCAAGTGCCAGAGCATCGTGTTTCCAAATTGAAAGAAAAACAGAAAATTCCCACATGAAAGATTAGCTTTGAACCACCAGGGACTAGAGGATCAAGACCATGACCAATAGAACCAGGACCAGTTCAGATAGAATAAAAAAAAAAGTAGAGTTTTAAATTTGTAGGAGTTTTGTTTTTCACCTAAAATAGACAGAAAGTCTAAATTGTAACATTTAAATTCTTATTATTGTCACAGACAAAAATAATTAATTCCACTTACCTTCTGTGTTCTTGGTTCCCACGAAGTCCATCGTGTTGAAATTGGCAGACGCAACGTGAAATTCGGAAATGCGCGGAAATCGGTTCTGTTTGGTTTCATTTTTGGTTTATAGTTTTTGAAGTTGTTTGTTTTGATTTTTGGTTTTTGAAGTTGTTTGTTTTGATATTTGGATTTTGGTTTTTTGTTTGACCACCCGACACACACACCGTTTCGCTTCCTACCTGACGCCAGGGCAGGATTCGATCTGACATCCCACGGCGTCGAGTCGTTATCTTTATCCGCTGAGCCATCTTCAGCGCTGGGGGATGCCGCCGACCAGAGAGAGGAAGATCGGTCCGATGGAGGCGCCTGCATGAAACGGGCTTTACACGTCTGGTATTTGACGCGGCATTGCAGGTCTGTACCTGCTGTAGCTCAGCTCGTAGTGACGCTGGTCTGGGGATCGGACGGTTGCTGGTTCAAGTCTCCTCAGCTCCTTTTTCATGTGATCAAGAAAAATGCACTTATTTTCCAACCCGTGAATTAACGAGCTACAATGTCTACAGGTATTTTCCAACCCTTATTGCTGCTTTGGAAGGAGTTTTATTTTATCAGTCTGAAAACTCAGGCTTGTGATGTTGCTAGACAACAGCGCCTCCTAATGGAATTCCTGAAACAGGAAGAGCCGGTGAAACTATTTCTATTCAAGCTCTTTCAAGTAGCTCATTTGTATTTTCCAGCTGCAGAGTGGAAGTTCTGGAGGTCCGGTTCATGGGCCGCAGACGGCCCGGTGACCTGGAGGTCTGCTTCATGAGCCACAATTGGGGCACATTTCACACAAAACGATCCTGGTAGATGTTTTTTTTATATATAAATGTATATTAATTCTTAAGTTTTCTCTAATAAGGGACCAAACATACAAACCCTTCAAACAGATGCTGGGTTATGGTGTTCCTGAGCCACACGGCTACCAAGTGCCAGAGCATCGTGTTTCCAAATTGAAAGAAAAACAGAAAATTCCCACATGAAAGATTAGCTTTGAACCACCAGGGACTAGAGGATCAAGACCATGACCAATAAAACCAGGACCAGTTCAGATAGAATAAATAAAAAAGTAGAGTTTTAAATTTGTAGGAGTTTTGTTTTTCACCTAAAATAGACAGAAAGTCTAAATTGTAACATTTAAATTCTTATTATTGTCACAGACAAAAATAATTAATTCCACTTACCTTCTGTGTTCTTGGTTCCCACGAAGTCCATCGCGTTGAAATCGGCAGACGCAACGTGAAATTCGGAAATGCGCGGAAATCGGTTTTGTTTGGTTTCATTTTTGGTTTTTAGTTTTTGAAGTTGTTTGTTTTGATTTTTGGTTTTTGAAGTTGTTTGTTTTGATTTTTGGTTTTTGAAGTTGTTTGTTTTGATATTTGGATTTTGGTTTGTTTGGTTTTTGGTTTTTTGTTTGACCACCCGACACACACACCGTTTCGCTTCCTACCTGACGCCAGGGCAGGATTCGATCTGACGTCCCACGGCGTCGAGTCGTTATCTTTATCCGCTGAGCCATCTTCAGCGCTGGAGGATGCGGCCGACCAGAGAGAGGAAGATCGGTCCGATGGAGGCGCCTGCATGAAACGGGTTTTACGCGTCTGGTATTTGACGCGGCATTGCAGGTCTGCACCCGCTGTAGCTCAGCTCGTAGTGACGCTGGTCTGGGGATTGAACGGTTGCTGGTTCAAGTCTCTTCAGCTCCTTTTTCATGTGATCAAGAAAAATACACTTATTTTCCAACCCGTGAATTAATGAGCTACAATGTCTACAGGTATTTTCCAACCCTTATTGCTGCTTTGGAAGGAGTTTTATTTTATCAGTCTGAAAACTCAGGCTTGTGATGTTGCTAGACAACAGCGCCTCCTAATGGAATTCCTGAAACAGGAAGAGCCGGTGAAACTATTTCTATTCAAGCTCTTTCAAGTAGCTCATTTGTATTTTCCAGCTGCAGAGTGGAAGTTCTGGAGGTCTGCTTCATGGGCCGCAGACGGCCCGGTGACCTGGAGGTCTGCTTCATGAGCCACAATTGGGGCACATTTCACACAAAACGATCCTGGTAGATGTTTTTTTTATATATAAATGTATATTAATTCTTAAGTTTTCTCTAATAAGGGACCAAACATACAAACCCTTCAAACAGATGCTGGGTTATGGTGTTCCTGAGCCACACGGCTACCAAGTGCCAGAGCATCGTGTTTCCAAATTGAAAGAAAAACAGAAAATTCCCACATGAAAGATTAGCTTTGAACCACCAGGGACTAGAGGATCAAGACCATGACCAATAGAACCAGGACCAGTTCAGATAGAATAAATAAAAAAGTAGAGTTTTAAATTTGTAGGAGTTTTGTTTTTCACCTAAAATAGACAGAAAGTCTAAATTGTAACATTTAAATTCTTATTATTGTCACAGACAAAAATAATTAATTCCACTTACCTTCTGTGTTCTTGGTTCCCACGAAGTCCATCGTGTTGAAATTGGCAGACGCAACGTGAAATTCGGAAATGCGCCGAAATCGGTTTTGTTTGGTTTCATTTTTGGTTTTTAGTTTTTGAAGTTGTTTGTTTTGATTTTTGGTTTTTGAAGTTGTTTGTTTTGATATTTGGATTTTGGTTTGTTTGGTTTTTGGTTTTTTGTTTGACCACCCGACACACACACCGTTTCGCTTCCTACCTGACGCCAGGGCAGGATTCGATCTGACGTCCCACGGCGTTGAGTCGTTATCTTTATCCGCTGAGCCATCTTCAGCGTCGGGGGATGACGCCGACCAGAGAGAGGAAGATCGGTCCGATGGAGGCGCCTGCATGAAACGGGTTTTACACGTCTGGTGTTTGACGTGGCATTGCAGGTCAGCACCTGCTGTAGCTCAGCTCGTAGTGATGCTGGTCTGGGGATCGAACGGTTGCTGGTTCAAGTCTCTTCAGCTACTTTTTCATGTGATCAAGAAAAATGCACTTATTTTCCAACCCGTGAATTAACGAGCTACAATGTCTACAGGTATTTTCCAACCCTTATTGCTGCTTTGGAAGGAGTTTTATTTTATCAGTCTGAAAACTCAGGCTTGTGATGTTGCTAGACAACAGCGCCTCCTAATGGAATTGCTGAAACAGGAAGAGCCGGTGAAACTATTTCCATTCACGCTCTTTCAAGTAGCTCATTTGTATTTTCCAGCTGCAGAGTGGAAGTTCTGGAGGTCCGCTTCATGAGCCACAATTGGGGCACAATTTCACAATAAACGATCCTGGTAGATGTTTTTTTTATATATAAATGTATATTAATTCTTAAGTTTTCTCTAATAAGGGACCAAACATACAAACCCTTCAAACAGATGCTGGGTTATGGTGTTCCTGAGCCACACGGCTACCAAGTGCCAGAGCATCGTGTTTCCAAATTGAAAGAAAAACAGAAAATTCCCACATGAAAGATTAGCTTTGAACCACCAGGGACTAGAGGATCAAGACCATGACCAATAGAACCAGGACCAGTTCAGATAGAATAAAAAATAAAGTAGAGTTTTAAATTTGTAGGAGTTTTGTTTTTCACCTAAAATAGACAGAAAGTCTAAATTGTAACATTTAAATTCTTATTATTGTCACAGACAAAAATAATTAATTCCACTTACCTTCTGTGTTCTTGGTTCCCACGAAGTCCATCGTGTTGAAATTGGCAGACGCAACGTGAAATTCGGAAATGCGCGGAAATCGGTTTTGTTTGGTTTCATTTTTGGTTTATAGTTTTTGAAGTTGTTTGTTTTGATTTTTGGTTTTTGAAGTTGTTTGTTTTGATATTTGGATTTTGGTTTTTTGTTTGACCACCCGACACACACACCGTTTCGCTTCCTACCTGACGCCAGGGCAGGATTCGATCTGACATCCCACGGCGTCGAGTCGTTATCTTTATCCGCTGAGCCATCTTCAGCGCTGGGGGATGCCGCCGACCAGAGAGAGGAAGATCGGTCCGATGGAGGCGCCTGCATGAAACGGGCTTTACACGTCTGGTATTTGACGCGGCATTGCAGGTCTGTACCTGCTGTAGCTCAGCTCGTAGTGACGCTGGTCTGGGGATCGGACGGTTGCTGGTTCAAGTCTCTTCAGCTCCTTTTTCATGTGATCAAGAAAAATGCACTTATTTTCCAACCCGTGAATTAACGAGCTACAATGTCTACAGGTATTTTCCAACCCTTATTGCTGCTTTGGAAGGAGTTTTATTTTATCAGTCTGAAAACTCAGGCTTGTGATGTTGCTAGACAACAGCGCCTCCTAATGGAATTCCTGAAACAGGAAGAGCCGGTGAAACTATTTCTATTCAAGCTCTTTCAAGTAGCTCATTTGTATTTTCCAGCTGCAGAGTGGAAGTTCTGGAGGTCCGGTTCATGGGCCGCAGACGGCCCGGTGACCTGGAGGTCTGCTTCATGAGCCACAATTGGGGCACATTTCACACAAAACGATCCTGGTAGATGTTTTTTTTATATATAAATGTATATTAATTCTTAAGTTTTCTCTAATAAGGGACCAAACATACAAACCCTTCAAACAGATGCTGGGTTATGGTGTTCCTGAGCCACACGGCTACCAAGTGCCAGAGCATCGTGTTTCCAAATTGAAAGAAAAACAGAAAATTCCCACATGAAAGATTAGCTTTGAACCACCAGGGACTAGAGGATCAAGACCATGACCAATAAAACCAGGACCAGTTCAGATAGAATAAATAAAAAAGTAGAGTTTTAAATTTGTAGGAGTTTTGTTTTTCACCTAAAATAGACAGAAAGTCTAAATTGTAACATTTAAATTCTTATTATTGTCACAGACAAAAATAATTAATTCCACTTACCCTCTGTGTTCTTGGTTCCCACAAAGTCCATCGTGTTGAAATTGGCAGACGCAACGTGAAATTCGGAAATGCGCGGAAATCGGTTTTGTTTGGTCTCATTTCTGGTTTTTAGTTTTCGAAGTTGTTTGTTTTGATATTTGGATTTTGGTTTGTTTGGTTTTTGGTTTTTTGTTTGACCACCCGACACACACACCGTTTCGCTTCCTATCTGACGCCAGGGCAGGATTCGATCTGACGTCCCACGGCGTCGAGTCGTTATCTTTATCCGCTGAGCCATCTTCAGCGCCGGGGGATGCTGCCGACCAGAGAGAGGAAGATCGGTCCGATGGAGGCGCCTGCATGAAACGGGTTTTACACGTCTGGTGTTTGACGCGGCATTGCAGGTCTGTACCTGCTGTAGCTCAGCTCGTAGTGACGCTGGTCTGGGGATTGAACGGTTGCTGGTTCAAGTCTCTTCGGCTCCTTTTTCATGTGATCATGAAAATGCACTTATTTTCCAACCCGTGAATTAACGAGCTACAATGTCTACAGGTATTTTCCAACCCTTATTTCTGCTTTGGAAGGAGTTTTATTTTATCAGTCTGAAAACTCAGGCTTGTGATGTTGCTAGAAAACAGCACCTCCTAATGGATTTGCTGAAACAGGAAGAGCCGGTGAAACTATTTCCATTCAAGCTCTTTCAAGTAGCTCATTTTTATTTTCCAGCTGCAGAGTGGAAGTTCTGGAGGTCCGCTTCATGAGCCACAATTGGGGCACAATTTCACCAAAACGATCCTGGTAGATGGTTTTTTTTTTTTATAAATGTATATTAATTCTTAAGTTTTCTCTAATAAGGGACCAAACATACAAACCCTTCAAACAGATGCTGGGTTATGGTGTTCCTGAGCCACACGGCTACCAAGTGCCAGAGCATCGTGTTTCCAAATTAAAAGAAAAACAGAAAATTCCCACATGAAAGATTAGCTTTGAACCACCAGGGACTAGAGGATCAAGACCATGACCAATAGAACCAGGACCAGTTCAGATAGAATAAATAAAAAAGTAGAGTTTTAAATTTGTAGGAGTTTTGTTTTTCACCTAAAATAGACAGAAAGTCTAAATTGTAACATTTAAATTCTTATTATTGTCACAGACAAAAATAATTAATTCCACTTACCTTCTGTGTTCTTGGTTCCCACAAAGTCCATCGTGTTGAAATTGGCAGACGCAACGTGAAATTCAGAAATGCGCGGAAATCGGTTTTGTTTGGTTTCATTTTTGGTTTTTAGTTTTTGAAGTTGTTTGTTTTGATTTTTGGTTTTTGAAGTTGTTTGTTTTGATTTTTGGTTTTTGAAGTTGTTTGTTTTGATATTCGGATTTTGGTTTGTTTGGTTTTTGGTTTTTTGTTTGACCACCCGACACACACACCGTTTCGCTTCCTACCTGACGCCAGGGCAGGATTCGATCTGACGTCCCACGGCGTCGAGTCGTTATCTTTATCCGCTGAGCCATCTTCAGCGCTGGAGGATGCGGCCGACCAGAGAGAGGAAGATCGGTCCGATGGAGGCGCCTGCATGAAACGGGTTTTACGCGTCTGGTATTTGACGCGGCATTGCAGGTCTGCACCCGCTGTAGCTCAGCTCGTAGTGACGCTGGTCTGGGGATTGAACGGTTGCTGGTTCAAGTCTCTTCAGCTCCTTTTTCATGTGATCAAGAAAAATACACTTATTTTCCAACCCGTGAATTAATGAGCTACAATGTCTACAGGTATTTTCCAACCCTTATTGCTGCTTTGGAAGGAGTTTTATTTTATCAGTCTGAAAACTCAGGCTTGTGATGTTGCTAGACAACAGCGCCTCCTAATGGAATTCCTGAAACAGGAAGAGCCGGTGAAACTATTTCTATTCAAGCTCTTTCAAGTAGCTCATTTGTATTTTCCAGCTGCAGAGTGGAAGTTCTGGAGGTCTGCTTCATGGGCCGCAGACGGCCCGGTGACCTGGAGGTCTGCTTCATGAGCCACAATTGGGGCACATTTCACACAAAACGATCCTGGTAGATGTTTTTTTTATATATAAATGTATATTAATTCTTAAGTTTTCTCTAATAAGGGACCAAACATACAAACCCTTCAAACAGATGCTGGGTTATGGTGTTCCTGAGCCACACGGCTACCAAGTGCCAGAGCATCGTGTTTCCAAATTGAAAGAAAAACAGAAAATTCCCACATGAAAGATTAGCTTTGAACCACCAGGGACTAGAGGATCAAGACCATGACCAATAGAACCAGGACCAGTTCAGATAGAATAAATAAAAAAGTAGAGTTTTAAATTTGTAGGAGTTTTGTTTTTCACCTAAAATAGACAGAAAGTCTAAATTGTAACATTTAAATTCTTATTATTGTCACAGACAAAAATAATTAATTCCACTTACCTTCTGTGTTCTTGGTTCCCACGAAGTCCATCGTGTTGAAATTGGCAGACGCAACGTGAAATTCGGAAATGCGCCGAAATCGGTTTTGTTTGGTTTCATTTTTGGTTTTTAGTTTTTGAAGTTGTTTGTTTTGATTTTTGGTTTTTGAAGTTGTTTGTTTTGATATTTGGATTTTGGTTTGTTTGGTTTTTGGTTTTTTGTTTGACCACCCGACACACACACCGTTTCGCTTCCTACCTGACGCCAGGGCAGGATTCGATCTGCCGTCCCACGGCGTTGAGTCGTTATCTTTATCCGCTGAGCCATCTTCAGCGTCGGGGGATGACGCCGACCAGAGAGAGGAAGATCGGTCCGATGGAGGCGCCTGCATGAAACGGGTTTTACACGTCTGGTGTTTGACGTGGCATTGCAGGTCAGCACCTGCTGTAGCTCAGCTCGTAGTGATGCTGGTCTGGGGATCGAACGGTTGCTGGTTCAAGTCTCTTCAGCTACTTTTTCATGTGATCAAGAAAAATGCACTTATTTTCCAACCCGTGAATTAACGAGCTACAATGTCTACAGGTATTTTCCAACCCTTATTGCTGCTTTGGAAGGAGTTTTATTTTATCAGTCTGAAAACTCAGGCTTGTGATGTTGCTAGACAACAGCGCCTCCTAATGGAATTGCTGAAACAGGAAGAGCCGGTGAAACTATTTCCATTCAAGCTCTTTCAAGTAGCTCATTTGTATTTTCCAGCTGCAGAGTGGAAGTTCTGGAGGTCCGCTTCATGAGCCACAATTGGGGCACAATTTCACCAAAACGATCCTGGTAGATGTTTTTTTTTTTTTATAAATGTATATTAATTCTTAAGTTTTCTCTAATAAGGGACCAAACATACAAACCCTTCAAACAGATGCTGGGTTATGGTGTTCCTGAGCCACACGGCTACCAAGTGCCAGAGCATCGTGTTTCCAAATTGAAAGAAAAACAGAAAATTCCCACATGAAAGATTAGCTTTGAACCACCAGGGACTAGAGGATCAAGACCATGACCAATAGAACCAGGACCAGTTCAGATAGAATAAATAAAAAAGTAGAGTTTTAAATTTGTAGGAGTTTTGTTTTTCACCTAAAATAGACAGAAAGTCTAAATTGTAACATTTAAATTCTTATTATTGTCACAGACAAAAATAATTAATTCCACTTACCTTCTGTGTTCTTGGTTCCCACGAAGTCCATCGCGTTGAAATTGGCAGACGCAACGTGAAATTCGGAAATGCGCGGAAATCGGTTTTGTTTGGTTTCATTTTTGGTTTTTAGTTTTTGAAGTTATTTGTTTTGATTTTTGGCTTTTGAAGTTGTTTGTTTTGATTTTTGGTTTTTGAAGTTGTTTGTTTTGATATTTGGATTTTGGTTTGTTTGGTTTTTGGTTTTTTGTTTGACCACCCGACACACACACCGTTTCGCTTCCTACCTGACGCCAGGGCAGGATTCGATCTGACGTCCCACGGCGTCGAGTCGTTATCTTTATCTGCTGAGCCATCTTCAGCGCTGGGGGATGCTGCCGACCAGAGAGAGGAAGATCGGTCCGATGGAGGCGCCTGCATGAAACGGGTTTTACACGTCTGGTGTTTGACGCGGCATTGCAGGTCAGCACCTGCTGTAGCTCAGCTCGTAGTGATGCTGGTCTGGGGATCGAACGGTTGCTGGTTCAAGTCTCTTCAGCTCCTTTTTCATGTGATCAAGAAAAATGCACTTATTTTCCAACCCGTGAATTAACGAGCTACAATGTCTACAGGTATTTTCCAACCCTTATTGCTGCTTTGGAAGGAGTTTTATTTTATCAGTCTGAAAACTCAGGCTTGTGATGTTGCTAGACAACAGCGCCTCCTAATGGAATTGCTGAAACAGGAAGAGCCGGTGAAACTATTTCCATTCACGCTCTTTCAAGTAGCTCATTTGTATTTTCCAGCTGCAGAGTGGAAGTTCTGGAGGTCCGCTTCATGAGCCACAATTGGGGCACAATTTCACAATAAACGATCCTGGTAGATGTTTTTTTTATATATAAATGTATATTAATTCTTAAGTTTTCTCTAATAAGGGACCAAACATACAAACCCTTCAAACAGATGCTGGGTTATGGTGTTCCTGAGCCACACGGCTACCAAGTGCCAGAGCATCGTGTTTCCAAATTGAAAGAAAAACAGAAAATTCCCACATGAAAGATTAGCTTTGAACCACCAGGGACTAGAGGATCAAGACCATGACCAATAGAACCAGGACCAGTTCAGATAGAATAAAAAATAAAGTAGAGTTTTAAATTTGTAGGAGTTTTGTTTTTCACCTAAAATAGACAGAAAGTCTAAATTGTAACATTTAAATTCTTATTATTGTCACAGACAAAAATAATTAATTCCACTTACCTTCTGTGTTCTTGGTTCCCACGAAGTCCATCGTGTTGAAATTGGCAGACGCAACGTGAAATTCGGAAATGCGCGGAAATCGGTTTTGTTTGGTTTCATTTTTGGTTTATAGTTTTTGAAGTTGTTTGTTTTGATTTTTGGTTTTTGAAGTTGTTTGTTTTGATATTTGGATTTTGGTTTTTTGTTTGACCACCCGACACACACACCGTTTCGCTTCCTACCTGACGCCAGGGCAGGATTCGATCTGACATCCCACGGCGTCGAGTCGTTATCTTTATCCGCTGAGCCATCTTCAGCGCTGGGGGATGCCGCCGACCAGAGAGAGGAAGATCGGTCCGATGGAGGCGCCTGCATGAAACGGGCTTTACACGTCTGGTATTTGACGCGGCATTGCAGGTCTGTACCTGCTGTAGCTCAGCTCGTAGTGACGCTGGTCTGGGGATCGGACGGTTGCTGGTTCAAGTCTCTTCAGCTCCTTTTTCATGTGATCAAGAAAAATGCACTTATTTTCCAACCCGTGAATTAACGAGCTACAATGTCTACAGGTATTTTCCAACCCTTATTGCTGCTTTGGAAGGAGTTTTATTTTATCAGTCTGAAAACTCAGGCTTGTGATGTTGCTAGACAACAGCGCCTCCTAATGGAATTCCTGAAACAGGAAGAGCCGGTGAAACTATTTCTATTCAAGCTCTTTCAAGTAGCTCATTTGTATTTTCCAGCTGCAGAGTGGAAGTTCTGGAGGTCCGGTTCATGGGCCGCAGACGGCCCGGTGACCTGGAGGTCTGCTTCATGAGCCACAATTGGGGCACATTTCACACAAAACGATCCTGGTAGATGTTTTTTTTATATATAAATGTATATTAATTCTTAAGTTTTCTCTAATAAGGGACCAAACATACAAACCCTTCAAACAGATGCTGGGTTATGGTGTTCCTGAGCCACACGGCTACCAAGTGCCAGAGCATCGTGTTTCCAAATTGAAAGAAAAACAGAAAATTCCCACATGAAAGATTAGCTTTGAACCACCAGGGACTAGAGGATCAAGACCATGACCAATAAAACCAGGACCAGTTCAGATAGAATAAATAAAAAAGTAGAGTTTTAAATTTGTAGGAGTTTTGTTTTTCACCTAAAATAGACAGAAAGTCTAAATTGTAACATTTAAATTCTTATTATTGTCACAGACAAAAATAATTAATTCCACTTACCCTCTGTGTTCTTGGTTCCCACAAAGTCCATCGTGTTGAAATTGGCAGACGCAACGTGAAATTCGGAAATGCGCGGAAATCGGTTTTGTTTGGTCTCATTTTTGGTTTTTAGTTTTCGAAGTTGTTTGTTTTGATATTTGGATTTTGGTTTGTTTGGTTTTTGGTTTTTTGTTTGACCACCCGACACACACACCGTTTCGCTTCCTATCTGACGCCAGGGCAGGATTCGATCTGACGTCCCACGGCGTCGAGTCGTTATCTTTATCCGCTGAGCCATCTTCAGCGCCGGGGGATGCTGCCGACCAGAGAGAGGAAGATCGGTCCGATGGAGGCGCCTGCATGAAACGGGTTTTACACGTCTGGTGTTTGACGCGGCATTGCAGGTCTGTACCTGCTGTAGCTCAGCTCGTAGTGACGCTGGTCTGGGGATTGAACGGTTGCTGGTTCAAGTCTCTTCAGCTCCTTTTTCATGTGATCATGAAAATGCACTTATTTTCCAACCCGTGAATTAACGAGCTACAATGTCTACAGGTATTTTCCAACCCTTATTTCTGCTTTGGAAGGAGTTTTATTTTATCAGTCTGAAAACTCAGGCTTGTGATGTTGCTAGAAAACAGCACCTCCTAATGGATTTGCTGAAACAGGAAGAGCCGGTGAAACTATTTCCATTCAAGCTCTTTCAAGTAGCTCATTTTTATTTTCCAGCTGCAGAGTGGAAGTTCTGGAGGTCCGCTTCATGAGCCACAATTGGGGCACAATTTCACCAAAACGATCCTGGTAGATGGTTTTTTTTTTTTATAAATGTATATTAATTCTTAAGTTTTCTCTAATAAGGGACCAAACATACAAACCCTTCAAACAGATGCTGGGTTATGGTGTTCCTGAGCCACACGGCTACCAAGTGCCAGAGCATCGTGTTTCCAAATTAAAAGAAAAACAGAAAATTCCCACATGAAAGATTAGCTTTGAACCACCAGGGACTAGAGGATCAAGACCATGACCAATAGAACCAGGACCAGTTCAGATAGAATAAATAAAAAAGTAGAGTTTTAAATTTGTAGGAGTTTTGTTTTTCACCTAAAATAGACAGAAAGTCTAAATTGTAACATTTAAATTCTTATTATTGTCACAGACAAAAATAATTAATTCCACTTACCTTCTGTGTTCTTGGTTCCCACAAAGTCCATCGTGTTGAAATTGGCAGACGCAACGTGAAATTCAGAAATGCGCGGAAATCGGTTTTGTTTGGTTTCATTTTTGGTTTTTAGTTTTTGAAGTTGTTTGTTTTGATTTTTGGTTTTTGAAGTTGTTTGTTTTGATTTTTGGTTTTTGAAGTTGTTTGTTTTGATATTTGGATTTTGGTTTGTTTGGTTTTTGGTTTTTTGTTTGACCACCCGACACACACACCGTTTCGCTTCCTACCTGACGCCAGGGCAGGATTCGATCTGACGTCCCACGGCGTCGAGTCGTTATCTTTATCCGCTGAGCCATCTTCAGCGCTGGAGGATGCGGCCGACCAGAGAGAGGAAGATCGGTCCGATGGAGGCGCCTGCATGAAACGGGTTTTACGCGTCTGGTATTTGACGCGGCATTGCAGGTCTGCACCCGCTGTAGCTCAGCTCGTAGTGACGCTGGTCTGGGGATTGAACGGTTGCTGGTTCAAGTCTCTTCAGCTCCTTTTTCATGTGATCAAGAAAAATACACTTATTTTCCAACCCGTGAATTAATGAGCTACAATGTCTACAGGTATTTTCCAACCCTTATTGCTGCTTTGGAAGGAGTTTTATTTTATCAGTCTGAAAACTCAGGCTTGTGATGTTGCTAGACAACAGCGCCTCCTAATGGAATTCCTGAAACAGGAAGAGCCGGTGAAACTATTTCTATTCAAGCTCTTTCAAGTAGCTCATTTGTATTTTCCAGCTGCAGAGTGGAAGTTCTGGAGGTCTGCTTCATGGGCCGCAGACGGCCCGGTGACCTGGAGGTCTGCTTCATGAGCCACAATTGGGGCACATTTCACACAAAACGATCCTGGTAGATGTTTTTTTTATATATAAATGTATATTAATTCTTAAGTTTTCTCTAATAAGGGACCAAACATACAAACCCTTCAAACAGATGCTGGGTTATGGTGTTCCTGAGCCACACGGCTACCAAGTGCCAGAGCATCGTGTTTCCAAATTGAAAGAAAAACAGAAAATTCCCACATGAAAGATTAGCTTTGAACCACCAGGGACTAGAGGATCAAGACCATGACCAATAAAACCAGGACCAGTTCAGATAGAATAAATAAAAAAGTAGAGTTTTAAATTTGTAGGAGTTTTGTTTTTCACCTAAAATAGACAGAAAGTCTAAATTGTAACATTTAAATTCTTATTATTGTCACAGACAAAAATAATTAATTCCACTTACCTTCTGTGTTCTTGGTTCCCACGAAGTCCATCGTGTTGAAATTGGCAGACGCAACGTGAAATTCGGAAATGCGCCGAAATCGGTTTTGTTTGGTTTCATTTTTGGTTTTTAGTTTTTGAAGTTGTTTGTTTTGATTTTTGGTTTTTGAAGTTGTTTGTTTTGATATTTGGATTTTGGTTTGTTTGGTTTTTGGTTTTTTGTTTGACCACCCGACACACACACCGTTTCGCTTCCTACCTGACGCCAGGGCAGGATTCGATCTGCCGTCCCACGGCGTTGAGTCGTTATCTTTATCCGCTGAGCCATCTTCAGCGTCGGGGGATGACGCCGACCAGAGAGAGGAAGATCGGTCCGATGGAGGCGCCTGCATGAAACGGGTTTTACACGTCTGGTGTTTGACGTGGCATTGCAGGTCAGCACCTGCTGTAGCTCAGCTCGTAGTGATGCTGGTCTGGGGATCGAACGGTTGCTGGTTCAAGTCTCTTCAGCTACTTTTTCATGTGATCAAGAAAAATGCACTTATTTTCCAACCCGTGAATTAACGAGCTACAATGTCTACAGGTATTTTCCAACCCTTATTGCTGCTTTGGAAGGAGTTTTATTTTATCAGTCTGAAAACTCAGGCTTGTGATGTTGCTAGACAACAGCGCCTCCTAATGGAATTGCTGAAACAGGAAGAGCCGGTGAAACTATTTCCATTCAAGCTCTTTCAAGTAGCTCATTTGTATTTTCCAGCTGCAGAGTGGAAGTTCTGGAGGTCCGCTTCATGAGCCACAATTGGGGCACAATTTCACCAAAACGATCCTGGTAGATGTTTTTTTTTTTTTATAAATGTATATTAATTCTTAAGTTTTCTCTAATAAGGGACCAAACATACAAACCCTTCAAACAGATGCTGGGTTATGGTGTTCCTGAGCCACACGGCTACCAAGTGCCAGAGCATCGTGTTTCCAAATTGAAAGAAAAACAGAAAATTCCCACATGAAAGATTAGCTTTGAACCACCAGGGACTAGAGGATCAAGACCATGACCAATAGAACCAGGACCAGTTCAGATAGAATAAATAAAAAAGTAGAGTTTTAAATTTGTAGGAGTTTTGTTTTTCACCTAAAATAGACAGAAAGTCTAAATTGTAACATTTAAATTCTTATTATTGTCACAGACAAAAATAATTAATTCCACTTACCTTCTGTGTTCTTGGTTCCCACGAAGTCCATCGCGTCGAAATTGGCAGACGCAACGTGAAATTCGGAAATGCGCGGAAATCGGTTTTGTTTGGTTTCATTTTTGGTTTTTAGTTTTTGAAGTTATTTGTTTTGATTTTTGGCTTTTGAAGTTGTTTGTTTTGATTTTTGGTTTTTGAAGTTGTTCGTTTTGATATTTGGATTTTGGTTTGCTTGGTTTTTGGTTTTTTGTTTGACCACCCGACACACACACCGTTTCGCTTCCTACCTGACGCCAGGGCAGGATTCGATCTGACGTCCCACGGCGTCGAGTCGTTATCTTTATCCGCTGAGCCATCTTCAGCGCTGGAGGATGTGGCCGACCAGAGAGAGGAAGATCGGTCCGATGGAGGCGCCTGCATGAAACGGGTTTTACGCGTCTGGTATTTGACGCGGCATTGCAGGTCTGCACCCGCTGTAGCTCAGCTCGTAGTGACGCTGGTCTGGGGATTGAACGGTTGCTGGTTCAAGTCTCTTCAGCTCCTTTTTCATGTGATCAAGAAAAATACACTTATTTTCCAACCCGTGAATTAATGAGCTACAATGTCTACAGGTATTTTCCAACCCTTATTGCTGCTTTGGAAGGAGTTTTATTTTATCAGTCTGAAAACTCAGGCTTGTGATGTTGCTAGACAACAGCGCCTCCTAATGGAATTCCTGAAACAGGAAGAGCCGGTGAAACTATTTCTATTCAAGCTCTTTCAAGTAGCTCATTTTTATTTTCCAGCTGCAGAGTGGAAGTTCTGGAGGTCTGCTTCATGGGCCGCAGACGGCCCGGTGACCTGGAGGTCTGCTTCATGAGCCACAATTGGGGCACATTTCACACAAAACGATCCTGGTAGATGTTTTTTTTATATATAAATGTATATTAATTCTTAAGTTTTCTCTAATAAGGGACCAAACATACAAACCCTTCAAACAGATGCTGGGTTATGGTGTTCCTGAGCCACACGGCTACCAAGTGCCAGAGCATCGTGTTTCCAAATTGAAAGAAAAACAGAAAATTCCCACATGAAAGATTAGCTTTGAACCACCAGGGACTAGAGGATCAAGACCATGACCAATAGAACCAGGACCAGTTCAGATAGAATAAAAAAAAAAGTAGAGTTTTAAATTTGTAGGAGTTTTGTTTTTCACCTAAAATAGACAGAAAGTCTAAATTGTAACATTTAAATTCTTATTATTGTCACAGACAAAAATAATTAATTCCACTTACCTTCTGTGTTCTTGGTTCCCACGAAGCCCATCGCGTTGAAATTGGCAGACGCAACGTGAAATTCGGAAATGCGCAGAAAGCAGTTTTGTTTGGTTTGTTTTGATTTTTGGTTTGTTTGGTTGACCCCCCAACACACACCGTTTCGTTTCCTACCTGATGCCAGGGCAGGACTCGATCCAACGCCCCGCGGCGCCGAGCCCTTATCTTTATCCGCTGAGCCATCTCCTGCGCTGGAGGATGCTCCCGACCAGAGAGAGGAAGATCGGTCCGATGGAGGCGCCGGCAGGAAACGGGTTTTACGCGTCTGGTGTTTGATGCGGCATTGGAGGTCTGCACCCGCTGTAGCTCGGCTCGTAGTGGCGCTGGTCTGGCAATTGAAAGATTGCTGGTTCAAGTCTCTTCAGCTCCTTTTTCATGTGATCATGAAAATGCACTTATTTTCCAACCCGTGAATTAACGAGCTACAATGTCTACAGGTATTTTCCAACCCTTATTTCTGCTTTGGAAGGAGTTTTATTTTATCAGTCTGAAAACTCAGGCTTGTGATGTTGCTAGAAAACAGCGCCTCCTAATGGAATTGCTGAAACAGGAAGAGCCGGTGAAACTATTTCCATTCAAGCTCTTTCAAGTAGCTCATTTTTATTTTCCAGCTGCAGAGTGGAAGTTCTGGAGGTCTGCTTCATGAGCCACAATTGGGGCACAATTTCACCAAAACGATCCTGGTAGATGTTTTTTTTTTTTTATAAATGTATATTAATTCTTAAGTTTTCTCTAATAAGGGACCAAACATACAAACCCTTCAAACAGATGCTGGGTTATGGTGTTCCTGAGCCACACGGCTACCAAGTGCCAGAGCATCGTGTTTCCAAATTGAAAGAAAAACAGAAAATTCCCACATGAAAGTTTAGCTTTGAACCACCAGGGACTAAAGGATCAAGACCATGACCAATAGAACCAGGACCAGTTCAGATAGAATAAATAAAAAAGTAGAGTTTTAAATTTGTAGGAGTTTTGTTTTTCACCTAAAATAGACAGAAAGTCTAAATTGTAACATTTAAATTCTTATTATTGTCACAGACAAAAATAATTAATTCCACTTACCTTCTGTGTTCTTGGTTCCCACAAAGTCCATCGTGTTGAAGTTGGCAGACGCAACGTGAAATTCGGAAATGCGCGGAAATCGGTTTTGTTTGGTTTCATTCTTGGTTTTTAGTTTTTGAAGTTGTTTGTTTTGATATTTGGATTTTGGTTTGTTTGGTTTTTGGTTTTTTGTTTGACCACCTGACACACACACCGTTTCGCTTCCTACCCGATGCCAGGGCAGGATTCAATCCAACGTCCCACGGCGTCGAGTCGTTATCTTTATCCGCTGAGCCATCTTCAGCGCTGGAGGATGCTGCCGACCAGAGAGAGGAAGATCGGTCCGATGGAGGCGCCGGCAGGAAACGGGTTTTACGCGTCTGGTGTTTGACGCGGCATTGCGGGTCCGCACCTGCTGTAGCTCAGCTTGTAGTGGTGCTGGTCTGGGGATTGAACGGTTGCTGGTTCAACTCTCTTCAGCTCCTCTTTCATGTGATCATGAAAATGCACTTATTTTCCAACCCGTGAATTAATGAGCTACAATGTCTACAGGTATTTTCCAAACCCTTATTTCTGCTTTGGAAGGAGTTTTATTTTATCAGTCTGACAACTCAGGCTTGTGATGTTGCTAGACAACAGCGCCTCCTAATGGAATTCCTGAAACAGGAAGAGCCGGTGAAACTATTTCTATTCAAGCTCTTTCAAGTAGCTCATTTGTATTTTCCAGCTGCAGAGTGGAAGTTCTGGAGGTCTGCTTCATGGGCCGCAGACGGCCCGGTGACCTGGAGGTCTGCTTCATGAGCCACAATTGGGGCACATTTCACACAAAACGATCCTGGTAGATGTTTTTTTTATATATAAATGTATATTAATTCTTAAGTTTTCTCTAATAAGGGACCAAACATACAAACCCTTCAAACAGATGCTGGGTTATGGTGTTCCTGAGCCACACGGCTACCAAGTGCCAGAGCATCGTGTTTCCAAATTGAAAGAAAAACAGAAAAGTCCCACATGAAAGATTAGCTTTGAACCACCAGGGACTAAAGGATCAAGACCATGACCAATAGAACCAGGACCAGTACAGATAGAATAAATAAAAAAGTAGAGTTTTAAATTTGTAGGAGTTTTGTTTTTCACCTAAAATAGACAGAAAGTCTAAATTGTAACATTTAAATTCTTATTATTGTCACAGACAAAAATAATTAATTCCACTTACCTTCTGTGTTCTTGGTTCCCACAAAGTCCATCGTGTTGAAATTGGCAGACGCAACGTGAAATTCGGAAATGCGCGGAAATCGGTTTTGTTTGGTTTCATTTTTGGTTTTTAGTTTTCGAAGTTGTTTGTTTTGATATTTGGATTTTGGTTTGTTTGGTTTTTGGCTTTTTGTTTGACCACCCGACACACACACCGTTTCGCTTCCTACCTGACGCCAGGGCAGGATTCGATCTGACGTCCCACGGCGTCGAGTCGTTATCTTTATCTGCTGAGCCATCTTCAGCGCTGGGGGATGCTGCCGACCAGAGAGAGGAAGATCGGTCCGATGGAGGCGCCTGCATGAAACGGGTTTTACACGTCTGGTGTTTGACGCGGCATTGCAGGTCTGTACCTGCTGTAGCTCAGCTCGTAGTGACGCTGGTCTGGGGATCGAATGGTTGCCGGTTCAAGTCTCTTCAGCTCCTTTTTCATGTGATCATGAAAATGCACTTATTTTCCAACCCGTGAATTAACGAGCTACAATGTCTACAGGTTTTTTCCAACCCTTATTTCTGCTTTGGAAGGAGTTTTATTTTATCAGTCTGAAAACTCAGGCTTGTGATGTTGCTAGAAAACAGCACCTCCTAATGGAATTGCTGAAACAGGAAGAGCCGGTGAAACTATTTCCATTCAAGCTCTTTCAAGTAGCTCATTTTTATTTTCCAGCTGCAGAGTGGAAGTTCTGGAGGTCCGCTTCATGAGCCACAATTGGGGCACAATTTCACCAAAACGATCCTGGTAGATGGGTTTTTTTTTTTATAAATGTATATTAATTCTTAAGTTTTCTCTAATAAGGGACCAAACATACAAACCCTTCAAACAGATGCTGGGTTATGGTGTTCCTGAGCCACACGGCTACCAAGTGCCAGAGCATCGTGTTTCCAAATTGAAAGAAAAACAGAAAATTCCCACATGAAAGATTAGCTTTGAACCACCAGGGACTAGAGGATCAAGACCATGACCAATAGAACCAGGACCAGTTCAGATAGAATAAATAAAAAAGTAGAGTTTTAAATTTGTAGGAGTTTTGTTTTTCACCTAAAATAGACAGAAAGTCTAAATTGTAACATTTAAATTCTTATTATTGTCACAGACAAAAATAATTAATTCCACTTACCTTCTGTGTTCTTGGTTCCCACAAAGTCCATCGTGTTGAAATTGGCAGACGCAACGTGAAATTCAGAAATGCGCGGAAATCGGTTTTGTTTGGTTTCATTTTTGGTTTTTAGTTTTTGAAGTTGTTTGTTTTGATTTTTGGTTTTTGAAGTTGTTTGTTTTGATATTCGGATTTTGGTTTGTTTGGTTTTTGGTTTTTTGTTTGACCACCCGACACACACACCGTTTCGCTTCCTACCTGACGCCAGGGCAGGATTCGATCTGACGTCCCACGGCGTAGAGTCGTTATCTTTATCCGCTGAGCCATCTTCAGCGCTGGGGGATGCTGCCGACCAGAGAGAGGAAGATCGGTCCGATGGAGGCGCCTGCATGAAACGGGTTTTACGCGTCTGGTGTTTGACGCGGCATTGCAGGTCTGCACCCGCTGTAGCTCAGCTCGTAGTGACGCTGGTCTGCGGATTGAACGGTTGCTGGTTCAAGTCTCTTCAGCTCCTTTTTCATGTGATCAAGAAAAATACACTTATTTTCCAACCCGTGAATTAATGAGCTACAATGTCTACAGGTATTTTCCAACCCTTATTGCTGCTTTGGAAGGAGTTTTATTTTATCAGTCTGAAAACTCAGGCTTGTGATGTTGCTAGACAACAGCGCCTCCTAATGGAATTGCTGAAACAGGAAGAGCCGGTGAAACTATTTCCATTCAAGCTCTTTCAAGTAGCTCATTTGTATTTTCCAGCTGCAGAGTGGAAGTTCTGGAGGTCCGCTTCATGGGCCGCAGACGGCCCGGTGACCTGGAGGTCTGCTTCATGAGCCACAATTGGGGCACATTTCACACAAAACGATCCTGGTAGATGTTTTTTTTATATATAAATGTATATTAATTCTTAAGTTTTCTCTAATAAGGGACCAAACATACAAACCCTTCAAACAGATGCTGGGTTATGGTGTTCCTGAGCCACACGGCTACCAAGTGCCAGAGCATCGTGTTTCCAAATTGAAAGAAAAACAGAAAATTCCCAAATGAAAGATTAGCTTTGAACCACCAGGGACTAGAGGATCAAGACCATGACCAATAGAACCAGGACCAGTTCAGATAGAATAAATAAAAAAGTAGACTTTTAAATTTGTAGGAGTTTTGTTTTTCACCTAAAATAGACAGAAAGTCTAAATTGTAACATTTAAATTCTTATTATTGTCACAGACAAAAATAATTAATTCCACTTACCTTCTGTGTTCTTGGTTCCCACGAAGTCCATCGTGTTGAAATTGGCAGACGCAACGTGAAATTCGGAAATGCGCAGAAAGCAGTTTTGTTTGGTTTGTTTTGATTTTTGGTTTGTTTGGTTGACCCCCCAACACACACCGTTTCATTTCCTACCTGATGCCAGGGCAGGACTCGATCCAACGCCCCGCGGCGCCGAGCCCTTATCTTTATCCGCTGAGCCATCTCCTGCGCTGGAGGATGCTCCCGACCAGAGAGAGGAAGATCGGTCCGATGGAGGCGCCGGCAGGAAACGGGTTTTACGCGTCTGGTGTTTGATGCGGCATTGGAGGTCTGCACCCGCTGTAGCTCGGCTCGTGGTGACGCTGGTCTGGCGATTGAAAGATTGCTGGTTCAAGTCTCTTCAGCTCCTTTTTCATGTGATCATGAAAATGCACTTATTTTCCAACCCGTGAATTAACGAGCTACAATGTCTACAGGTATTTTCCAACCCTTATTTCTGCTTTGGAAGGAGTTTTATTTTATCAGTCTGAAAACTCAGGCTTGTGATGTTGCTAGAAAACAGCACCTCCTAATGGAATTCCTGAAACAGGAAGAGCCGGTGAAACTATTTCCATTCAAGCTCTTTCAAGTAGCTCATTTTTATTTTCCAGCTGCAGAGTGGAAGTTCTGGAGGTCCGCTTCATGAGCCACAATTGGGGCACAATTTCACCAAAACGATCCTGGTAGATGTTTTTTTTTTTTTATAAATGTATATTAATTCTTAAGTTTTCTCTAATAAGGGACCAAACATACAAACCCTTCAAACAGATGCTGGGTTATGGTGTTCCTGAGCCACACGGCTACCAAGTGCCAGAGCATCGTGTTTCCAAATTGAAAGAAAAACAGAAAATTCCCACATGAAAGATTAGCTTTGAACCACCAGGGACTAAAGGATCAAGACCATGACCAATAGAACCAGGACCAGTTCAGATAGAATAAATAAAAAAGTAGAGTTTTAAATTTGTAGGAGTTTTGTTTTTCACCTAAAATAGACAGAAAGTCTAAATTGTAACATTTAAATTCTTATTATTGTCACAGACAAAAATAATTAATTCCACTTACCTTCTGTGTTCTTGGTTCCCACAAAGTCCATCGTGTTGAAGTTGGCAGACGCAACGTGAAATTCGGAAATGCGCGGAAATCGGTTTTGTTTGGTTTCATTCTTGGTTTTTAGTTTTTGAAGTTGTTTGTTTTGATATTTGGATTTTGGTTTGTTTGGTTTTTGGTTTTTTGTTTGACCACCTGACACACACACCGTTTCGCTTCCTACCCGATGCCAGGGCAGGATTCAATCCAACGTCCCACGGCGTCGAGTCGTTATCTTTATCCGCTGAGCCATCTTCAGCGCTGGAGGATGCTGCCGACCAGAGAGAGGAAGATCGGTCCGATGGAGGCGCCGGCAGGAAACGGGTTTTACGCGTCTGGTGTTTGACGCGGCATTGCGGGTCCGCACCTGCTGTAGCTCAGCTTGTAGTGGTGCTGGTCTGGGGATTGAACGGTTGCTGGTTCAACTCTCTTCAGCTCCTCTTTCATGTGATCATGAAAATGCACTTATTTTCCAACCCGTGAATTAATGAGCTACAATGTCTACAGGTATTTTCCAAACCCTTATTTCTGCTTTGGAAGGAGTTTTATTTTATCAGTCTGACAACTCAGGCTGGTGATGTTGCTAGACAACAGCGCCTCCTAATGGAATTGCTGAAACAGGAAGAGCCGGTGAAACTATTTCTATTCAAGCTCTTTCAAGTAGCTCATTTGTATTTTCCAGCTGCAGAGTGGAAGTCCTGGAGGTCCGGTTCATGGGCTGCAGACGGCCCGGTGACCTGAAGGTCTGCTTCATGAGCCACAATTGGGGCACAATTTCACACAAAACGATCCTGGTAGATGTTTTTTTTATATATAAATGTATATTAATTCTTAAGTTTTCTCTAATAAGGGACCAAACATACAAACCCTTCAAACAGATGCTGGGTTATGGTGTTACTGAGCCACACGGCTACCAAGTGCCAGAGCATCGTGTTTATGCAAAGATAAAAAGCAACTGGACGTATTTTTTGATGTTTTAAGATATTTCAACTAATAAATAGAATCTGCATTAAGCATATCAGTGGTAAACCTCATTTCAAGCTTTCATTTAGTTTCATTTTCCTCTGCAGAGTAAAACAGATATGAAACTATTCTGTCCCCTAAGGGCAAAAACTCTTCAGCCCACCAAAGCCCTGTTTGGTGCACGCTGACAACAAGAGGCTTCATTCCTTGACCTTTCCATCCCAAAAGACACACCTCTTCATCACACATGCACTCTCCTCCGACGGCATGTTCACATCGTTATGTAACAAACATCCGTTACTTCACAAACATTGTAAAAGGCATCTACTTTGGGTGCGTCACGTGTCATAAGAGGGAAGTGATTCTGAGAGCAATTCTCGACCCCTGCCACCTGCCGCTCTCATCACATCGCCCAAAGCGCCGTCGTATTGATGCCATGTCCTCGCAGAGCTCAGATCAATTTCATAGCAGGGCTTATTTCAGGACTCTTTCATCTCCCACGTGAAAAATGTTCTTCCACCTGGTGAGTGTCAATTATTACCTTTGTTCTCAGTGAATTGTATTATAATCACAGGCATACTATGTAAGTAGTGAAATGAAACGTTGGCTTTAAACCACATGACGAGGTGGAAAATGAAACTCTAGCATGTACAGTTTTCTAACATCCTGTCGAAAACCTCATGGAAAACAATGTTGTGTTTTCTTTGCATGTAGTTTTGCTTAGTATATCCTTCATGCGTGCTTTGTTTTCTCATACATCTGCATCATTGGCCTTCTCACTGAACCTCTGTTTCTGTGCAGATGTGCGTGGCACTGCTGAGCCTGTGCTGCTGCCTCTCCATGTCGACAGCTAGCATTTATTACCCTAAAACTCTGCCATGCAACGTTAGCGAGTCCAACAACGGGAGTATGGTGAAAGTGGACTGCACCGAGAGCAGCCTCAAAGCTATCCCCCGGGGCATTCCCAGGGGCGCCACCAATCTGACGCTCACCATCAACCATATTCCCAGATTAAACTCTACCTCTTTCCTGGGGCTGGATAACCTGACTGAGATTGACATGCGATGCAACTGCGTGCCCATTAAAATCGGCCCCAAGGACCACGTATGTACAGAGAGTGTGACAATCGAGGAGAACGCCTTCAGCAGCCTGCGGGGTCTGAGAGCGCTCTACCTTGATGGCAATCAGCTTTCCAGTATCCCCAAAGGCCTGCCCTCCAACCTGATTCTGCTGAGTTTGGAAGTGAATCACATTTATTGCATTTCTGAAGCAAACTTCTCGGAGATCAGAAATGTCGAGATGCTTTATCTTGGCCAAAACTGCTATTATCGCAACCCGTGCAACGTTTCCTATGAGATAGAAGACGGTGCATTCTTGCAGCTTAACAATTTAAAACTGTTGAGTCTCAAGTCTAACAACTTGTCCTTCATTCCGCATCAACTTCCCACAAGTCTGAAGGAACTGTATCTGTACAACAACAACATCCAAGAAGTCACCGATGAAGATTTCCAAACCCTGACGGACCTTGAGATTCTGGACATCAGCGGAAACTGTCCTCGCTGTTACAATGCTCCTTTTCCGTGCAACCCATGTCCAAATAATTCACCGCTTAAAATTAGTAGGACAGCTTTCAAAATGCTGACAAAGCTGAAGACGCTCCGCCTGCACAGCAACTCTCTGAAACGAGTAGAACCCGAATGGTTTGCCAGCACAGCAGAGCTCAGAGTTCTCGATCTTTCCTCAAACTTTTTGGCGAGCGAAATAGGCGTGGCTGCCTTCCCACATTTCCTTGGGAAACTGGAAGAGCTGGACCTCTCATTCAACTACGAGCTGCAGCGATATCCGCAAACACTGAGACTCAGCCACAGCTTCTCCTCCCTCAGGTCTCTTAAAATTTTCAGACTGCAGGGCTTCGTGTTCCAGCAGCTAAAGGCGGTGAGCATTGCTCCTCTGAAGGCGCTCACAAACTTGGAGGTCATCGATCTCGGCACAAACTTCATTAAAATGACAGATCTGAGCATTCTAATGGAACTAAAAAGTTTTAAAATAATAAATCTGTCCAACAACAAAATATCGTCCCCCTCCGATGGACAAGACGCTGTCGGTTTTCCAGGAGGGGAACCTTTGCACTGGTCTCCCATGTCAGGTGCTACTCAGTACAGCAGTGAGGAAGTGAGAGAGATCCATTACTTCAGATATGATGAATATGCACGCAGCTGCAAAGACAAAGACAAAGAACTTGGAGTCATCACATCCTTCATCAATGGGAGATGCAGCCAGTTTGGTAAAGCCCTGGACATGAGTAGGAATAACATATTCTTCTTGCACTCCAGATTTTTAAATCTCACAGAGTTAGGTTGCCTCAATTTGTCTGGAAATGCAATGAGTCAAAGTCTGAATGGCTCTGAATTCACCTTTTTGACCAATTTACAATATCTGGACTTCTCCTCCAATCGCCTGGACCTGCTCTACTCCACGGCGTTTCAAGAGTTAAAGAGTCTGGTGGTTTTGGACATCAGCAGTAACAACCATTATTTTGAATCTGAGGGTTTGACCCACATGCTGAACTTCACTCGAAACATGAAGAACCTCAAAATATTGCTGATGAACAACAACCAGATCTCGACTTCCACTAACACTGAGATGGAGAGCGGGTCCCTGGAGAGGTTAGAGTTCAGGCATAACCGTTTAGATATGCTGTGGAGAGATGGCGACACCAGATACGTCAACTATTTCAAGAAATTACTTAATCTGACTGTCCTTGATATCTCTTACAACAACCTCAACTTCATTCCGCAGCAAGTGTTCAGCGGCCTGCCTGACAAACTGGAGACGCTCTACATCAGAAGCAACAAGCTGAAAGCCTTCGCTTGGGGGAAACTGCAATTTCTTCATAATTTAAAAGTATTGGATCTCAGTGGAAACAGCCTAACTACGGTTCCACACATGCTGGCAAACTGCACCAAATCTATTCGGGAGCTCATTTTACATAACAACCAAATCCTAAAACTCACGCCAGATTTCCTGAAGGATGCTTACAGCTTAAAGTATCTGGATCTTAGTTTTAATCGCATCGGGCACGTTGAGAAATCCAGCTTCCCAGACGATGTGGTCAACCAGATGGAGATGCTGCTTCTGCACAACAACAAATTCATGTGCAGTTGCAATGCCGCTTGGTTTGTCTCGTGGCTCAACTGGACCACCGTGACTATCCCCAGACTGGCCACCGATGTCACCTGTGCCTCGCCAGGGGCACAAAGAGGTCACCCGGTGGTCTCGGTAGACCTGCTGGCGTGCCAGCACAGATACATCTCAATTATCATTTTCATTCTCACGACTTCCATCACCCTGAGTGTCCTCACCTTGTCCATCTCCAGCCACCTCTTCATGTGGGACGTCTGGTACATCTATCACTTCTGCAGAGCCAAGATGAAGGGCTATGGCCGCCTGCACTCCCAAAGCTCTGTCTATGACGCCTTTGTGATATATGACAAGGAGGATCCCGCGGTCACAGAGTGGGTGATGAAGGAGATGTGCGCTCACCTGGAGCGGCCTGGGGAGCGCCAGCTGAGGCTGTGTGTGGACGAACGAGACTGGATCCCTGGATGTCCCCTGATCGACAACCTCTCCCGGAGCATCCACAAGAGCAAAAGGACTGTGTTCATTCTCACCAACAAATATATCAAAAGCGGCAACTTCACGACAGCCTTCTACATGGCCCACCAAAGGCTAATGGATGAGAAGAACGATGTCATCGTGCTCATCTTCCTGGAGAAAGTGCCTTGCAACTCGAGGTACCTGAGATTAAGGAAGAGGCTCTATAAGCGGTCTGTGCTGGAGTGGCCAGCCAACCCGCAGGCCCAGCCGTACTTCTGGTTCAGTCTGACTAACGTGTTGGCAACAGAAAGCCACAAACAGTACAGCAATCTCTTCAAAGAGACGCTGTAAATGCCCCCGGACACAGGCCTACTGCATCTGTGCATGTCAATGTAGGAACAAGGGCATTCTGTAGCACTAATGAATTGTAGCTTCCCTTGTTGCCCTCAGTCACAGCATTTCTGCCATGTCATGAAATAGGGAAGTGAAATTGATGTACTTCTTCAATTCAAATGCTACTTCTGTTTCGCTGCCTTTCTGTGGGACTTAGTCGGTTCAAAGACGCCATGATTGACTTCAGAAGCAGAGAGAATTCATTTTTAGATTGTTTAGATGAGGAACGCAGCGATTACTGTACTGGACAAGAAATCAATGCACCTCATCCGCAATGGTGAGTGTCTCTGAACGCTTCCCGCTTTGCTCAGTGCGCAGCATCAACATGTGTCAGGGATCATCGGTGTGTTCTTTTAATTGGGTGTTTGGATCCTTTATTATTTTGTGTTTACTTGTTTTTCTGTACATGTGGCTCAAATATGTATTCGTTTCCTTGACTTGATTTGTTTGAATTGTTTTCGTTGTGTGGATCCAGCAGGAAATATAGCAAATTAAACTTCCCTTGCATCCGTGTGGGTGAAACATTATGTCATATATCTTTATTTCATTTGTTTATATTGTCCCCCATTAGAGTATTATTCACTTAATAAGCAGTCGCCTGCTGCTGGACTGGTCTTCACAAGATCTCGATGTGCAGCCACACTTCGCTCAAACAGATATAAGCTTGTTTTAAATTATTGAAAGGTGTCGTAATGTGCGTGACTGAAATATTGTAACGTAATCCATTTATTAATTGCAATAGTCATATTTAACTCGCAGTAAAGCTCAGGGCTCCAATGAGAAGCCGGATAGATACAGACTGTATATTGAATAATGAAACACTTTAAACGACCTATGTTTGTGAATGAACAGGCTGTACACGGAAGGGCTGTGGCTTAACTTGGAGACTACCGCCACCTGCTGGAGGACTGTGGTATATTTCTAAAGAGTCATTGTCTCCTCTAGGATTAGAGGTTTTAATTATCAGTAGCTGTTGACAGAAAGTGTTTTGTAAAACAGTGTAATGTCATTTAAGAGAATACCAAATGTACGGCGACTGCTTATGAGAAAATATCTGTTTCCACAGCCTGCTTAGAACATATTGTGATATTTATGTCATGTGACTAATTTTAGTTTTATCTACAGACTCTCAAATGTTGGATGCACTTGCTGCTGTTCGGTCTGTGTTGCCATTGTGGGATCCAGACTGTTGCATGCAAGCCTGAATGGATGTCAGCTCAGTTCCCGTGTGATGTCACGGCCTCCAACGACTCCACCATCCTGTTTGACTGTAAAGGACGTCACCTGCGTGAAGTTCCTCGCGGGATAACCAGCAATGCAACGGAGCTCAACTTGTCATATAATTTCATTGGCAATATTTCAGTCAGTTCGTTTTCTAACCTCCTGAATCTGACCCGTCTCAGTCTCAACTGCGCAAACAAATGCAGACCGATAATCATTAAAACGAACGCTTTCAAGAAACTGGTGAACCTGCAGAAACTGAGACTGTCTGGCAATCAACTGGATCAAATTCCCAGCAATCTCCCTTCCAGTGTGGAAATCCTGGAACTAAACTCTAACAAAATTACGTGGCTGGATAACAGAAGCTTTGCTGGTTTATCGAGCATGACACATTTATGGCTGACGAAGAACTGCTACTCCGGGCATCCTTGCCGCAGATCCGTTACCATCGTCGACGGCACGTTCATGGTCATGAAAAAACTTCAGGAACTGGACTTGTCTTTCAACAACTTAACTCACGTTCCAAAAGGATTGCCTCAGTCGTTGCTCGTTCTGCAGTTGGCTTGTAACCAAATAGAGTACATTAATGAAGACGATTTGCTCGGGCTAAAAAATTTAAAAATCCTAAAAATACAAGGTAATTGTCCAAGATGTGGAAACGCCCCATATCCGTGTGTCCCTTGTCAAAACATTTCTCTTCGCATCCACTCTCAAGCATTTCAAAGTTTGACAGAGCTTGAGGTGCTGAACATGGGAGGGAATTCCCTGAAACACATGAAAGCCCCCTGGTTTGAGCGGATGAGCAAGCTTCGAGAATTGCTACTGCCATTCAACCTCTTGCTTAAAACAGTTAGCCAAGAAGCACCATTTCTAAGGAACCTTCCCAAGCTGGAAAACATCGATATTTCATTTAACTTTGAACTGCAGTACTATCCTCAGACATTAAATCTTTCGAAAGACTTTCAATATCTTGTGTCACTCAAAACTTTGCATTTACAGGGTTTGGTCTTCAAAAACATCGGCCCAGACACACTCAGTCCTCTGTACCAGCTCAGAAATCTGACGACGCTAAACTTGGGGACAAACTTCATTATTCACTCCGATTCCACCATATTCCACAATTTGTCCCATTTGAAAATTACTTACCTTGCAGAAAACAGGCTGTATCCAGCGCCAGTGAAAAGTTCCCTGCATCTCGGTGAGGTATTCCATCAGATGTCACGCCTTCCTGTTTCACCACTCCACAGAATCAATCCGAACAGCTTGGTTTATGAGATATTTCACCAACTTATCAAGCAGGAGTGCTTGAACGCCGGGCGGGCGCTAATCCTCAGTTCAAATAACCTTTTCTTCATTTCTCCAAATCAATTCCAAGGCTACGGAAATATTGCATGTCTCAACCTCTCGGGAAATGGATTTTCTGCAGCCCTGAATGGAACAGAGTTCTCCCTGTTGCCAAATCTGACATACCTGGACCTGTCGTTCAACAGGATTGATCTGGCCTACGACTATGCCTTCAGAGAGTTGGAGAACCTGCAAGTGCTGGACCTCAGTCACAATCCTCACTACTTTGAAGCCTTTGGGATAACTCATAATTTAAATTTCATGAAAAATCTGCCTGCCCTGAGGGTGCTGAATATGAGTTACAACTTCATTCACACGCTAACGACAAAACAGATGTGCAGCGCTTCATTAGCAGAACTCCGGTTTGCACATAATCACCTCGGGAAGCTTTGGAAAGAAACAGACTTATTGTATAAGATGCTCTTTAGGAATCTCACAAACTTGACCATTTTAGATATTTCCTACAACGGCATCGCAAAGATTCCAAATGATGTCTACCAATATTTGCCACGCAACCTCACCACACTTTGCGTGAGTCACAACAAGCTCACGGATTTCACATGGGACCAGCTGAAGTTCTTCCATCAGCTTCAGTCTTTAGATCTGAGCTTCAACTCTTTACACAAAGTGGCAGTTATAAACCCAAACACCATCAACGCCCTGGCTTTCCTCGATCTGAGTCACAATTCCATATTCCACTTGGACAATGGATTTCTGAACAACGCAAAGAGTCTTCACACTCTCAGTCTTGACAAGAACTTATTGACCACCATCAATCAATCCACCTTCCAACCAAGACCCGCGAGCGCGCTCCAGACTTTGCTCTTGCAGGGAAACCCATTCCAGTGTACTTGTGATTCTTTGGATTTCATTCTGTGGCTCGAGAAGCGGAATGTAAAGATCCCTGGACTGATTACTCAGGTGACCTGCGACACACCAGCCAACCAGAAGGGCCACGCCCTGATATACTTCGACATCAACCAGTGTGTGAATGACAATCAGGCTTTGTTAGTCTACATTCTCACGTATTCCTTCGTTGTTGCTTTTATGCTCGCAGCAACCGTCGCTCACCTATTTTACTGGGACGCTTCGTATGTCCTGCACTATGTGAAAGCAAAGCTGAGCGGCTACGGCCCGTTGAGCTCGTCAGACAGCATCTATGATGTCTTTGTGACCTACGACAACAGCGACCCACACGTCTGTGAGTGGGTGATGAAGAATCTACGAGTGAAGCTGGAGGAGGAGGGAGAGAGGCATCTGCCTCTGTGTCTGGAGGAGAGGGATTGGCCGCTCGGCGTGCCGCTGGTGGATAACCTCACCAGGAGCATCCGATGCAGTCGCAAGACTCTGTTCGTCTTGACAGAGGGCTATGTCAAGACCGGGACTTTCAAGCTGGCAATGTATCTGGCCCACCAAAGACTGCTTGATGAAAATGTGGACGTGATCGTGGTGCTGTTGCTGGATCCAGTGCTGCAGTACTCTCACTTCCTCCGCCTGAGGAAGAGGGTGTGTGGCGCAAGCGTGGTGGAGTGGCCGAGAACGCCCGCCGCACAGCCCTGGTTCTGGCAAAACCTGAGAAATGTGATCAGGGTCGACAACAAGTTCATGTGCAACAAGACGTACTCAAAGTACTTCAGCAACAACTGAAGTACTGCAGATCAATATCAGCTGCCTGTGAATCGTTTATAGCTTTACAATGTGGGCAATAATACCTGGAGCCTTTATCATTCTGCTTACAATGAGAAAAAAAAATCATTTCATATTTGTTTACTGTAATATTGAATGTGATTTATTACAATAATTAAACATCTCATTAGTTTCTCTGATTGTTTGGGATTTTTTTCCAGGTTATAAATTTGTCATATCAAATATCAGTATCAATGATTCTTACCTGACTTCCAGGAAACGCAACAACATCATCATCATCCATCTGCAGAGTATTGAAAGAACACTTCCCCTCTGTCTATTGGATATTTCAGATAGATATTTGAACCGGTTTTAGTGGCCTGTGCTCTGAACCCTGAACACATCAGGCCGGTCCACAGCGGGGGATTCTGCCGTTGAAGTGTTTGTAGCGGATCTCCTTCAGATGCTGACTGAACCGTCTGTGGAACTCTTGTCGAATCAGTAACTTCTATTAAATCACGGCAGAATATTTTTAATGTCTTAGAAATAAATATTTCAATATTTTGAACCTTTTTCTGCCGCTGTCTGTTTGTCTGTCTGTTACAAAGATAACTCAGAAGGTTACCGATGGATCTTGATGAAAATTTCAGAGACCTCTATTTTACCAGATTTCATCTGGATCCGGATTGCAGATATCGAGAGGGTACACACTAGTGTTTCGGCCTGTTTCTAACAAGCATCATATTATAGCTGAGTCAATTCTGCATCGGATCATGTCAACAGATTTGTTACCTCCTCCAAGGAGGTTATTTCTTTTTACAGTGTCTGTCTGTCTGTCTGTTTGTTAGCAGGATGACGGAAAAACTGCTTTTGGGTTTTGGCCTAACTTAAATTTTGAGAGCAACCCAGATACCCATCTGGATACAATATATATATATATATATATATATGGCTTTTCCCATTTACTTGTAAAATATGCATTCAATTCACTCACCAAAAATCACAGTCGTAAAGGGGTCCGATATGAACTGCCGTGCAACATGCCTTCTGGATCTGATGCAGAATGAGGTAAAGATAAAATATTTGGATATGGATTCAAAAATCACTTAAAAATAAACTCCGATTAATTAATTTATTTTTACCTTGCTAAGAGCCAGACAGATAAACGCCGGTAAAAACATAAACTCCTTCAATGTTTCAGTCCAGTCTGACCTGGTCCGGGTTACTACCTTATTTTGGCCACACGGTGTCGCCCTTGATACAGTTTTAACCTGAGATAACATTTTCATTTTTTTTATTTTGACTCAAAACCACAAGTTTACATTCTGGTCGCTTTGAACCAAATAACGCGAACATTCCTATTAAATAGTCGAATACCTCCCTGAACTCGCCGGTCGTGGGCGGTTTTAGGAGCCGCCCGTGTGACGTCAGATGCTCGTTTGCATACTGCGCAGTATTTAATCTGGGATTTGCGCCACGACGGTCGCCGTGTTCCTGCGCTAAGGAGACGTTGACTTTACCGACACCGTAGTTTCCAGAACTCCGGTGAGTGATCCTCTGACTGTTTGCTCGCGTGTAGAACGTTTCGTGTTTAATCGTAGCGGCTGTTTGAAGCCTCAGTTGTCGGATTGTGTTAAAATGGTCTGAACCATGATGAAATGTGAGGAACTAGTTTTCCGGAGTTTCATCGTGCTGCGTCAGAGGCGCGCCTGAAAGCCGTCAGATTAATAACTTTATCACGACGTTCTGTTCAGGCTCAGTCTGAAACCTGAATAATGTCGGTTCAGTATTTGCACGACGTTTAATTTGGGTTCCAGCTGCGTTTCCCCCTGAAGTCTCGCCAATGGCGGGGAGGGGAAGCTGTTTTTTCAGGGCGGTGGTTCCTCCGCTTCTTTCTCCGACACAAGGATGTTCGCGAGTCGCCATGTTTACTGAAAACGAAGCTGTTCGGGGCTTAATTGGAAGCCCGGGTGGGTCCTGAGTGCTTTAAACTGTTTTGTCTTTTTAGAGCCTGATCAAAAATGAGTGACAAACCTGACCTGAAAGAAGTCACGGCGTTCGACAAGTCCAAAATGAAGCCTACCAAAACTGAGGAGAAGAACACGCTGCCGACGAAAGAGAGTGAGTCGTGCGCCTGAGCGAAACTGCTTCTATTCTCGAACTTCGGTGCTAATTACTAAATCTTTTTTCTTTGTTTCGTAGCTATTCAGCAGGAGAAGGAATCATGAGTCCAGCCGGGGCAGTCCGATCCGGGCTGGCTGAGGATCCAGAAAGGGGGCAGTCTTGTAAATCTTCGCTGCACAAGTTGTATGCAAAATAAAACTTTAAAATGTTCTTGTGTTCTGACTCCGTTTGTGTTCCCACTTCGTTGATAAGAACCCACTGAGTACCAACTCCGGGTTCGTAATCTGAGGCAGCCGTCCGGTTCCGGTGGTTTTGCAGGGAAAGTGTTTGTGATAATCCTGGCGTGTCCTGGAAAGCTAACTGGTTCTGGACTTGCCTTGGGAGAAACACCGGCCCAGTAGAATCACCCGGGATAAATTTACCGAACGCCGAGCTGTGCGTCACGCTGGGGGGGGGGGAAACTTTGTCCTCGTGGAACTGGGTTTGTTCTGTTGCACAATCTCCGCATGTTGGGGGAGTGGTCGTACTCGCAGCCCGTCCAGGGCGTTCCTCAAAGGGGCGTGTCTCAGACCCGCAGCGACGTGCTCTGCAGGTAAATCAGAATTAATGACGGGTTATAGTTGAAAGCTTTAATTGCACGTGGAAGTACGAATCCTTCCCAACAGTGTGCTTAAGTTCAGAACCGCAGGTCACTGAATGTTGAGTCCAAAACACGCGAATCCTGAAGCTGCTTCCTAAGAGACGTGCGTTGCTCCCGGGGGAAACTGAAGGAAGTATGAGATGCACCTGATCCTGTATTTGTTTGTTAAATACTGGATCTGCATTCAAGATTAAAGCGTTATTTTTTATGGCCTCTCCTAAATTCCATTCTGGAAATGTGTGCAGCAGTTTCTGCTCCTTCATCTGATAATCCCAACAACCTGATACGGGTGAAAACACAAACCGCTGCCAACATCTCTCTACCAGGAAGTAGTTTCCAGGTCAAGCCACAACAAAGCCAGATTCAGAGATACAACAAAGCAAACATTTAATGCCAGTAAACACTCTCAAAAGTAACTTATGTGGAAGTACCCATACAAAACAAGTTACATGGCAACATCCACTGTCTATCGGTGGGTCTCGGTGTTTGCACGGAGCCATTAGTAGACTGGTTTACGCACTTCCTTCCTCATATCTTCTAGATTTGAACACACCAGCTATTAATGCAGTTTTTGGATTTAGCTTCACAATGCAGAATAGTTAAGTAGAATTATCATCAAATTCATATTTTGTCTTTACTGAGGTTGCCTTTGTTTAAAGTGAAATTTGACACATTTTAGATGCACGACTGTAGAAGAAATCAGGAGGGGCTCAAATACTTTTTGCACATTTGAACGCTGCATTTTCTGCTGTGCGGTGGCACTGCTAATCACGGCCCTGCCAGGCGTTAATAACATTTTCTACATATCTTGTGCACAAACAAGCAAGATTGATCACGTAACCTCGACCCCACCCCGTTTGTACGGGTAATTTCCCCTGCTGGGCGGCAGGTAGGTGCCAGCTATAATCCGTACTGGATTCAGGTCACGGCTCCGCACGCAGCACAACCTGTGAAGCTGTGTCAAAATACAAATCAAATGGTCGGCTTTACATAAATAACTGATGGCATGTAAATGTCCAGACTGCAGGAGAGTCACAGCCCCCAAAGAGCTGCACTGTTTGTTCACCGGCAAATTAACTATTTAAATATGGAAAAAGGTCAAACTGGTTCCGTCTCATTCTGAAGTACAGGAATAGAAGAAGAAGAAAAGGGCGGGAGTTACAACGCTAGTTTGTTCTCCAGAACAGAACAGCTGCACTTTAATATCAGCAGAAGAGCTTGTTGCTCAGACTCTCACTCGTCTCCTTAACCTAAAGTCAATTTTAACCTGGTGAAACAGTCAACAGGCAACAGTCTGAGCAGGGATTTGCAGACTCCCCCCCCCCCCCCCCCCCCCCCCAGACACCTCCTTCGGCTCTTCCAGGGGGATCCCGAGGCGTTCCCAGGCCAGCCGAGAAACATCATCTCTCCATACATGTCGTGTAGTCATAGAAGCCCTGGATCCAACCAATTTATAAAAGCATATTTACAAATACAAGCAGTGCTGCTTATTCAAATACAGTACTTGAAGTGCACCATAAAATAGAAACAGGTTCATATAAAACTGTCTTACAGGAACTCCTGCAGGAAAGTAAGGCTTGTTCCTACAGGTCAGGAGTCTAACACGAAGGAGGACGTGACAGGAGCTCTCAGCCGCTCGCAGCAGCACGGCGAAACTCATTCCTCCTCAAGTTCAGGCAAAAACATAAATGCCTGATTCATCTTCCGTGGACATCGTTTCCATGGTAGCAGACCGGAGCATTTCAACACATGATCAGAGGGATTGCAGGATTGTTCAGAACATAAATGCATTTACTTTGCTTCAGGGAATAATATTGATACCCTTGCAGGTAATTGTTACTTTTTATCCCCAGGCGGAGGGGGTGGGGGGGGGGGGGGTAAATAAATAAATGCATAATTTAAAGAAGGAAAGTAGAGATTGATTTTAAGTTGTTTCCTTCACTTTATGCAAGTCAACAGGATGCATCACACCCGCTGGAAAAAGTGTTGACCTGCCAGAGCATGTTTGCCAGGTCTGCACAGAGCCTTGCATTCTTCTTTGGTAGATAAGAATGCTACTCAGCTCACACAGTGTTGAGCAATGTGGCCAGTGTTAGCTCTAATGGAAGACATAATGCATTAATGGGACTTCATCTTACATGGAGCACGGCCATCCCAGCTAGCCAGCCGTTTACTGTTGTGAGACAATCACTTCCTCAATTCTTCAAGGGAATAAAACATATTTTTGATTGGTCTTTCTGATAAATGCACAAGGAAAACGAGGCTATTCAGAAGCTACTATTGCTCACTGAGGGGGGATATTTATCTACCTGACTAACAAGCTAGCAAATTAACAGGAACGCACAAATATTTAAAGCGAACCTCTCACAGATAAGAACATTCTAAAAACGTATCTGGAACCTGCAATATAATAATAAAAAGGCAGCGTAAACACAGAGTTGCCTGAGAGGTTTCTAATTGTAGGAGAGCTGCTACATTTGAGTTAGAGTCGTGTCCATCAAAAACAAACTAGTAGACAAAGCCCCGTCCAACAGAGTTACATCGCAAGGGTTGCAGCCAAGGAAGCTATACGCGAAACAGAAGTGAGTCAAATACAGATAAATGGGTAAAATGTCAATTACAAAACTTCTTCTCAAATTCTTGGAACAGTCAAGAGAAAAAAGTCAAGAAGGAATGTTGTGTTCGAGCTTCTTCCCTCAGTGAATACACCGTGACACCACACACAATATGAGGAAGTGAAACGTTGGACAGTCTTCACAGCACAAAGCCAACACATTCAAAGAGAGAAGAGCTTTCCACTTCCGCAAATACTTTGTGCGATTCACAATCACCACGACCCAACTTTGCTGATAAGATTTAATGTGACGTGTGCATGCAACTTCGGTAGCTCTGTAGTTCACTAGCTGTGAGCATGGCACACACACACACAGAGACACACACACACACAGTGCTTACAGTGTGTCTGGGTGCACAGGAAGAATTGCGTGTTGCATGCTAGTAGAGATAAAGACACAGGAAGTGTGAAGTAAGATGTCAGTGCATGAGTTCAAAGGGGAATATAGTCATTTTGTGAGGCCGATCATGTGGTGACAAACTGGAAGTGAGTGTTTTCAGTTTGACGATGAAGCAGATGCCGTAATTAGAGAGTTATGAAAATCTGTAACATGATAGATCTGTGTTTTGAATATATTTTCCTAGCAAAAGCTGAAGCCAACAGTTAAATGCGATTGAAGGGTAGAGTTTGACAACATGGGCACTGACGTGTGAGGATATATGACTTTTTATTCGGCTGTTTCTTCTGTGTCCTCTGGTGTTTACATTCATATTGAGGTGCTTTGTCACAGATTTAGTCTGAAGTTTAAAAAATGTACACTTTTTTTAGAATGTTTCTGTACACAGTTACCATTTACTGCTATTGGACATCCATGTAAAATGTTGTTTACTCCCCGGAGGTATTCACGGCACTTTGTTTTTATTACCACATAAATGAAGATGATTATATCAAATGAATGAGGAACAAAATACAGGTTCTTCACAAACCATTCACACACATTTCTAAGCAAACACTTTTACACACATTTCAAATCTCCAAAGGGTGTCTGCTATTGCACCAGAGCAGGATAATGCGTCTGATTAATCCTCAGAGTTGCAGGATAATGAAGCTTGTGAAGTCACATTGATTTTTCTCTCTCTTACAAAGCAGCGTTCTAGACTGCATGTTAGCATCTCTTTGACACGTGCAAAATAACTTTTACATTTTATTAAAGTGTTGATCATGCAATGGTCCTCATGATGATATAAACACTGATGATCACACAGTGTTGTCATCAGTCTACACCTGATGAAGCTCCGTTCCGTCGCAGCCTGTGCTGTCGACAGTGGGATGCACAGTTGCTGTTTGCTGCAGAAGCTTGTTTGGGAATCCGTCTGACTGCAGAGAGAAGTTTCAAACGTGAGAAACAGGATGTGGTCCAACAGCAGCAGAGACAGAACTCCACAGTTAAATCGTGTGCCGGCGGAGCAACAGAGACCGAAGTGCCCGAATAAAGCTCACTTCTTGTTTAAGGCAAGTCACGATCATAAAAGGAGCACTTTAAGCATTAAATAACGCTGCAGATTATTGTCGTGCAGGAACGCAGCATGCATTCGTGTGTGCTCAACACATGCAAAATGAACGTAGAGCACGTTCATGTCGAGACAAAAGGCACAATAATGATGACGCCACGATTCTATTGACTGTGTCAACATTTCCACACTCGTTATGTGAATATAACTGTCAGGAACTATTTTTGCATTACGGCAAACATTCACAACAAAATGACTAACGTGGCAGTAAACACTACACACAATATTCTGTCTCTTTGCATTTGTATCTCGCAGTAAGAGGCGACATGGAGCAGAGTGAAGTTATCTGAAGGTAGATGATCTCTTCTGCCAAACACCTGGCGAGGCTTGAAGAACAGCATCCGAGGAATGCCCTTCGCTCAGTGCTTCATTGTCCCAGCAGCCACATTCAGCAGGTCTCAACAGTGTGGAGTTTGTTCCTCCGCACAGACCTGTAGCTGTGTTTGCATTTGCGATGCTATCACCAGATCAGGCACACTCCCACCGCATCTGCATCTGTTCTGGCAGCGGCTGCTGCAAAGCGTGGCAACGAAAGCTGCGGCCTTCGTTAAGTCCGAGAATAGGTGACCTGGCAATAAATGGGTGAGTGTTTTTCACATGTATGTGCATGTGTGTGTGTGTGAACAAGCAGAAGGAGAGTCCGAAGCAGCACAAACGTTAACAATCAGACCACATTGTAGTTTGCTCACTTATAGGGCCCATTTATAAATGGAGAAAACGTACATGTCAATTCAGGCGACACAAAGAGGACACATGCATAGAAACTTGTCGTATTCATCTACATGTTTCACACCTGACTTTTGAGTCCCTGCAATGATGAATCTGGGAGATTGAAACCTTGTTCGTTTCAGTAACACAAAGAGCCACCCCAGTTTGCCGTAACAACAGCGACACTTTAAAGGTATTGTTAAGAGCCTCTCTCTTTATCTGAGATTAAAACTGAGATTTCTTCTAAATAGTTGACAGCAAAATACCATAACATACTCAGTACACGTATGTGTATTTTATATGTATGCAATAAATATGATGGTTGGTTGGACTGGTGTGATAATCAATCGCTTATATTATTGAAACATTTGCATCAATGCCAATGGAGCCACCCTCACAGCGTGGCTCACCTGTGCCTGCTGCTGCATTACTAACTAGAAAGACAATCAGAGATTGCAGACCCCGCCTCCAAAAGACTATTGGATCTTGTGAGACAGTAAACAGGGCCTCCGGATCAGAGGGGCCAAACCTGCTCTAGCTTGCTGCTCCGGAATGTACTACAAGACTCCTTCTGGACTCTTTTTCCCATCATGCCATTCGTGTCCCTCCCTCTTAAAGTGGCAGTTTACAGCACAGGCACGATTCCAGATGTAAAAATAATTCTAGAATCTGGATCCAGATCCGGATCAAAGACAAACAAACAAACAGACAAACAGACAGACAAACGCACCCAATTGCAATACCCTCGCTTCCGCTTCGGCGAGGGTAATGAGTGTTAATGGTGGGACAGCAGCTGAGACCACAGCCTGCGTTTGTGTCTGTGTGTGTGATCTCCCTCTGGATCCCCCCCCACGGTCCGTCTCTCTGGAGGTCCTGGTTCAGCATCACTTATCAGCTGTCATGCTGTCATTGTGTAATCCGTGTGCAGTAGATACATCTGGATGTACGAAGCTATGAAAGGATTAAAATGTGTGTTGGATAGTATAAATATCAGAAAGCTGCACAGCGAGGAGAGGGATTTCCTGTCCGTGGACAGGTATGAAAGATGAGTCTCGTCAGGGCTGGAGTCAAACGCATGTCTCAAGGTCACATCTATTATTGTAGAGCGGATTCTAGTCCGGTCACTCACATTGGATTTCAAAAGCAGCAGACAGAGAATGAAGTGTGAATTAAGACAGGAAGTAGTCTCCCGACATTCCTTTTAAAACTTCATGATCTCTGATGGCAGCGTTCACGTGCATTTTAGCACTTTACTTCAGTATCTATGAAGTTCCCATTTTCACAGCAGCCAGTGTTGTTTGCAGAACAGTCATTGCTTGTCTAATCTCCTAGGGCAGGAAGCAATGTTCCCTCTAAATTTTCATGTGTTTGAGCAAACACACAAAGTCCCTGAGCGGACCCTCGGAAAAATGTGAGCAACATCATAATAATACATTTTATGTTGAAAGCACTTTATATTTGAAAGCAAACCTCAAAGTGCACAATAGTATAAAAAAACATAAAAATGAGAGATAAAATCAACAAATAAATCAGATAAAATTAACAAGCAAGGGAGGTACAATTTCTTTTTGTATAAGGAGGAAGGGTGTTAACTGTGGATGATGAGGAGTATATGTTTTTCTTTGTATATGATAGTATTTTATAGTTTATTAATATGAGTATTTATGTTAACTATTTTGCTCTAAACTGAATAATAGTTACAAAGGGGTAGGAATTATTTTTAAATATTCCACTTATTCCGACTCCTTTTTCAAACTATGTGCTGCGTTTTGTTATGTCTTTTGTTTTTTTTATCAGTATTTCTTTCTTTTGTATGTGCAAATACTTACATCTTTTTATACATGTTAGAAAATAAAATTCATTCATTCATTCATGTGGAACTCCTCGTCTGCAAAATACAGCATATAACCAAATTTGTTCTGTGTCCTTCTCACGTCTCCAACGGTTGGACACGTTGTCCAGGTTGACGTCCTCGCCTGCCTGCAGCTTTGACTTTATACGCATCGGCTGGTTCAAACACTTCAAGACCATTTCTGGATGCTATTTTAATACAGTTCATTAAACTAAGTTATCTTTCAATGTATCCTGCTTTCAAAACAGGTTGGTGTCATCTTTGGACCTTAACAGTGATAATTATTAACTATTATAAACATTTAAAACATGTTTGTATCATCATTAGACCTTTACAATGACAATTATTAACTATTATGAACTTTACAAAATGCTGAGGGGGCGGCCAGCCTACTGAAGACACTCTGCTGTTGCGATGCCAATTTGCTTTGCTTATTTGCGTGATGCCGGATTTGAGATAAAAATGCTGTGCAATCCCACACGATGCGGGACGACTGGTCACCGTGCATCAGAGTCTTCCTCACCAAGGCTCTGAAGCAAGGCTGAAGCCTCCATAACTTTTGTTTTATTTCTACTTGTCATTTTCGTCTCTTTTGGGTTAAGAGTGAAGCTATAAGTTTTAGCTTCACAGAGCCTAAAAAACAAACAGACAATAGAGCAGGTGAAAGGCAGGACAATGCAGCAAAGAGTGACACATGACGCCCCGTAAAACGCATGCAGTCAATCTGACTGCTATGGTCATTCGAGGTAGTAATAAAACAATGTTATAATAATATATACACACATTTAGGAAAAGTTAGGATCCCATTGGTACATAGTTTTTTTTAAACCAAGTTATAAAGCAGTCAAAATGGATGCCTTGGTAGTTCTAGTGTTAAAGAGTCGCATCTCCTTTTCACTCTGGCGTGCTGAGATGACGTCACCGCCCGTTCGCCTTGTCATCATTATAAAGGGTCGCATCTTAAGAGCGTCTTCCCTCCACATCGGCCACGCCGCTGTGTTCGCTCAAACACCTGTGGCGGCGGACGTGGATTAGCTGCGTAAAAACGCACACGACTCATCGTTGGCTGCAGCAGCCGGTCAGCGGCCACTGACTGGCTCACATTGAAAAGTAGCACAGCATGAATTTTTACGTGTTTGTTTTTTTTTCAATTCAGGTTGGATTTTGTTTTTGTGCGCTGCAGAGATTTTCGCTGCGCGAAGACTGCATCAGCTTAGAGGGAGCGTTGGCAGGAAGTGGTTGTGTACACGGATCAGTTTCAAAATAACTTCTCAACAGTCTTGTTTCTCCTTTTATAGTAAAGTCTTGGCCCATTGTCTCAGGGAGCACGGTGAGGGCATCAGAGGGTATGAATGTCCTCAGAGGGTATTTTGAGAAGGAGCGTTGCTGATCACAGAAACGATGACATCATCGAACTAGAAGCCGCTCTCCTCAGCCAATGGCATCGTCCCATAAACCTCAACAACTGAAGAAGGCAAATATGACACAACACTGAGCCGCACGAGTTGCTGTGATGAGAGTTGGATCCGTTTGTGATGAAGGTGTGATTCTGGATCTAGCCCTCAGTGGGTTGGTGATTTTGGTTTGACCCTCTTATTCGCCAGCCAGAGCTTTTCGGTCGCGTACTGCTGTCTCTATTCTGCTCTGCAGACAGACGGAGGAAGTCCTTTTGTCCCACGGGTCACAAGACTTTTCAGTTCCTCCCAGCAGGGCTGAGCCGGAACTGATGAATAAATGATCTCCTGAACTCTCTAGCTCAGAGGTGGGCAAACATTTTGACTCGCGGGCCAGAATGGGTTCTAAAATTTGGCAGAGGGGCCGGGCGACAAACAGATGGATGGCGTGTTTGTGTGAACTAATATAAATTACATGTAAAAGACATTTAATGAAATGTTTGGCATTTTACAGGTATCATTAGGGAAAGGGTCAAATGAATGAGGTTTAATTATAATAAAATTTAATTTAATGATATAATTTGGACAAGTTTGGCGGGCCGGATTAAATAGCCCAACGGGCCGTATATGGCCTGGGTTTGCCCATGCCTGCTCTAGCTGCATTTGGGCAGTTAGATCATATTAACTTATGCACAATTGTTATTTTAATGTTGTTGGAGGCTTTATTATCTTCTATGAATGACTTGAACTGAATGAAAAAGAGGCTCTATTTCACAATGTTGGAAAAAAGATTCCTGATCTGCATCCGGATCCACCTCAACATTATAATCAGCTCTTCCATGTCACAGGATCCACCACTGTAAAAAAAAAAAGAGATCATTCTGTTGACACAGACAGGCCTCGGTTTAAGTTTATCACCTTCCGGGTGCAGTCTTGTAGTTTACGAATGAGCATGAGTAAATATCAAAATGTTGGCAAGCCCTCTTGCTGCACATGCATCGAGGCAGCGCTGCACTGCCTGCATTCAGTTTAACAACCAGGAGCCGGAGGAGCAGCAGCAGATACGATCTATCCGAGTCAAGTCTTGACCTGAAACTGGCCCTCGGGTGATGAAACAAACTGCTTGCTCTCAAAACGTAACCATGAAACAGCCAGTAAGACTCCCAGCCAGCAACAGCCACCTCTCTTTACGGCACGCCTCAACTTGTACCCTGAGAGCATTCAGAGCATGGCGCCAAAACCGAATATAAGGAGGCAGACAGGATGAGACAAAGCCCACAACAAAACACAACTGCTGTAAAATTCCATTGGCAAATACTTCAGATCTATACAGAGTGTATGAAACCAGTCCCGATAAGTCAGACCAGCTGGGTCACTGGGGCACATCGGCTATCCAGTGAGAGGACATTTAGTTTTAGTTTATCATTAGAAACATACTACTACTACTAATTATTATTATTATTGCCTTTGTCTGACTTACATGTTAACTTGTACTGAACTATGTCTTCCCCTCCTGGAGGAAAAGAGAATCGAGCAAATGTAAAGAAGGCAGATTTTCATTTCTGAGGTCACTGAGAGATATTTTATGCACACTTTGACACAGATAAGATTCTGATGTTCTGCCACGTGTATACACACACACACACACACACACCTATCTGCCCCTGGGTCTCCTCCCAAGGCCCAACCCACTTCAGTTGGCTCCGCCCACTGCGGGGGTGATCTCTAGCTACTTCAAATACTGTAACTATTGCATCATAACTATCATAAATGAAACAATCCTTACATTTATTAGCTCTAAAAATAAAGAATTAAAATATTTCCTTGTATTTCAGATGGGAATATTCTGATTTATGCTCACATAAACGCCATTGAGCTGCACAGAAACAATGTTGGAAGTTGGAGCGGTGATGAAAATGTCAGAGCTTCCTCGTGAGCAGAAGATGGAGCTGTTGCAGCAAGAATTCATCAGCATGGAGCCCAACGACTCCACCACACCGATGCTGCGTCACACAGAGCCACGGGGTACAGATGACATCCAAGACAGCCTACGATGAAACAAACGACATGCATGATGCTAGAAAGCAGCTCCGTTACACTGTGCTGCCCTCAAACAGCTACGATCAAGCTGACTGCAAAAACACAGCTGACAAAACAACTTACAGGCAGTTGACACGTTGTCCTCATTGTTTTATGAGAATACAGTTTACATGTTATGTCATTTTAGTTCTGCATTTAGCTTATTATAACACATAATTAATTACAGAAGCATACTCCTGTTTTATTTTTATATAAGGTTTTTAAAAAGTTGGCATGGCATCGTCTAGAAGTTATTTCTATAACTTCTTACCCTTGTGGAAACATTTTTCATGTCGCCATAGGGGGTGTGAATAATCCAAACACTGACGGCTGAATTCCGTGCATCTGATTTAGTTTCATGGCCGTGGTATTGTTCCTGCTGGCTCCCTGTCACGTTGTTAACGTTATAAGTGACACTCGTCTTTCTACAGTTTCATTCCAAAATGTCAGCTGTGAAGAAAGCCTGCAACCCTTGGTTGGTTGCTCCTAAAAGTCGTCATCCCAAAGCATAAAAGAATATTCAAATCAGCCATGTTTACTTCTTAAAGTAGGAATTCATCATGCAAAGACATTTAGTACCCCTCAGATGTCACATACTACATAACCCATACTACACCAGCGGCGTAGCTCCAAAAACTAGGTCAGCACGGTGAAAACAACCACATGGGGGCCAACAAAGTGCCTAAAGGTTCTAAGGTTCAAGACCTATTTGGGCCGTATCCATGACAACTACCCTCTGCACCTATGATGAACTAATGATTCATCATAGAGTAATACCGCCTAGAAACATCTTTGAACTGCTCAGCATCCATAAACCGGACTTGCGATGCTTGTTGAGGGGACTTTGCTAAGGTTAAAAAAAATATTTCTTAAAAATTACTCATTAGCAAAAATCTATAAAGGTTTTAAGGGGATGATCAAATTTACCAGCCTATGTGTGTGTGTGTGTGTTTTCCTCCACCATGTGGTCTTGTACAGAGTTTCAGTGAAGAGAAGGGAGCCCCCCTAAACATAACTCCCACCCCTCTTCCAAGCCCACTCCTACCCACCACAACCTATCCCTAACTCCGTAGTGTCATTTCAGTATCAACCCACCTCCGGGATTTCAAAGAAGAAGAAAAGGAAGCAAATTATTGGACTTTATTGAGCGCAATAATTCTTTCCCCCTGGATGAGATTTCGTTTTGTCTTTGTGCTCTGGAATTACATGAAATCCGACGTGTCTCGTGAAACCAGTTCCTGTCTGCATTTTAATGAGCATAAGCCCCCAGGAGGTGAAATCAGAACTCCCATCAACCCAAGTCAGCCCCGTGGGAAGCAAAGCTGTTCCCAGTCACAGACATGCAGCCGTTCACCTTAGCCTGGGCTCTTTGTCTCCTGCTCCACATCTGCTCTGGAGCCACGGATGCTCAGAGGTAAGTCAAAATACTACGACAGTGTTGTTTTTGTACGGTTGGGTTCTACCAGATGTTCTGAGGAAGGCGTAACTGTTGATACTGACTGATCTTTTACATTTGTTATCATGTATTGAGTAGAACTCTTCTGACATATTTCACAGCAAGTGTAAAATGAACTTGATTTAAGTGTCACCAACAATATTTGGCTAATATAAAGTTTGGCCAACGTCCTGTCCAAAGCAAACGTTGGTTCCATTTGAATCGTTCCTTCACTTGGTTTTATTTTAAGAGCAGCTCGATGAGTAACACGAAGCTGCTGTTACTTTGCCTTGAATTGCATTTTAATACTTAACTGTAAAAACTGTTGTTTTTAAATGGCATGCAGGCACTGCTGCACCTCAGCTAAATGTAGCGCAGCACCTGTCACACTCTGGAGCCTCTCCTGTGAACTATTCTGGTTGATTTCTACCAGGTCTCAGATTCCTCCAGCCCCCCTGGAGCTGACGTTGGGATTTTACCCCGCGACCCCTAAACATATATAAGAGCACTGAGCTCAACATACCCAATAATGCTAAAAGCAGCAAATAAAATCTTCATTTCCTGCACAGCTCTGCACTGCAGGCTATTTTAAATGCAAAGCTGACATGTTAACCACGACTGACAATAACTTTACCATTGCTCGGACTTCAGGGATTATCAGTCAGTCAGAGTCAGCTGAAGATCAAGGTTAAAAGAATGACAAGTGGTTGAATATGAGGAATCAGTGTGCAGGGCAGGAAGTGTGTGATTGTGTGTCTTTCCCCATTTGCATCCTACATCCTGTCAGCCGGCTGTTGTTCCACAGGGAGCCTCACTTTTATAACTAAGCAAGCCCACGAGATGACATTATTATTTTAGCAGATTACCATCGTTGGCTCAAATATTAGAAATACACAAAAGATATACAAGACAAGCATGGAAGCAGAGGATAGGTATAAATTGGGAATATCTATACTACATGTGTTATATGCATCAATGTTTGATTGTCATCTGGAAAATGCATTCATGCATTGCACAGGGTGGGATATAAACTTTGCTCAGAAAGTGAAATTACAGATGTCACCCTTTACTTCTCTGCTTTTCTACAAAGGCATTACAGACAAGTCCTTACTGGAAACCAGGCGGGCGTGTGTCGCTATGGCAGGAGGCTGGAGTGCTGCTATGGCTGGAAGAAAAACAGCAAAGGGCAGTGTGAGGGTAAGCTTGATTCAAAGGCCGCTTTATGATAGCTATAAAAATTAATTGCAGTGGAAGCCTGCTGTATAATACACAATGCCCTAGCAACTGTTATTCCTTTCATGAAAGGCATATTCCTAACCCCAAAAATCTGGAAGAAGTTATTCCAGATCGAAAAGCCTGCATAACAGAGATGTGTGGTTACTCTATGCTCCATCATTATCACGCTCCTGACATTCTGGCGGTGTTTTCTCCATGTTAAATGTTTTACCAGCTCAATGTGAGCACGGCTGCAGGCACGGAGAATGTGTTGGCCCCAACAAATGCAAGTGTTTCCCAGGATACACCGGAAAAACGTGTAATCAAGGTAGGGATTACGGATTCGATGAAGTGGGTCTGAAAAATGTGGGTCAACGTGGGTCTAGGATCATTTCATTTCCAGCTGATATCTCACTTTGCCAAACACTTCATGGTAAAAAACAAATTCCATGAAATTATTAACAGGCTGCTAGAAAAGGTGCGACCCATGTCTTGTTCCAGATCTGAATGAGTGCGGCCTTAAACCTCGCCCCTGTGAGCATCGCTGCATGAACAGCTATGGAAGTTATAAGTGCTACTGTCTCAACGGTTACACGCTAATGCCTGATGGAGCTTGCGCCAGTGAGTAATGCTGTGCTACTATCCACACAGACCTAAGCAGACACATTTATGAAGAATTGCATACTCAAATGTGTTTTTTGTGTGTAGATTCCAGGACATGTTCTCTCGCTCACTGTCAGTACGGCTGTGAGGACGTTCATGGGGAGATTCGTTGCATCTGCCCGTCCGTGGGGCTGCAGCTTGGCCAGGATGAGAGGACTTGTGTAGGTGAGCAGCATTAAGTGTCAAACAGAGAACTCAGTTCATAGATGAGACATGATTGGAGGTCGATATATATATTTATACACACAGTACATGTATAGAACACATGACAGGTGACTTACAAACGGTAACTTTAATATTATCTTGTCATATTATTGTGCACATTTGCCCTTGTGTTAAGCAGCTAATTACACCACTCACCAGGTAGAGCTATGCTTCTTGCCTCGCCCAGCTCTCCATCAAACACAGATCAGCAGTGATGGCTAATGGAAGACAGGGAGGGGTCATGAGCACCTGGACGGCGAAGCTCCCGATATTTTTTTCTCTATGTAGATAATCTAAACGAAACAAAATCAAAACATCTTTAACTTTCCTTTCAGATATTGATGAATGTGCAGCTGAGAAGAGCCTCTGCCCGTACAACAGACAGTGCGTGAACACCTTTGGAAGCTTCTACTGCAAATGTCAGGAGGGCTACGATCTGAAATATGTTAACGGGAAATATGACTGTGTAGGTAAGGTATTCAAGGTGAGGGAATCTTTACATTCAATTCAAATCCAAAGGTGCAAATAGGCTTCTTCCACTTCCAGACCACGATGAGTGTGCAGCTGGAACGCACACGTGCAGCCACCATGCTGACTGCCTGAATACTCGAGGAGCCTACAAGTGCAGGTGCAAGTCCGGCTTCAGAGGCAATGGCTTTGAATGTTCTGGTGAGGTCCAAGAATTGCTACCCCGAGTTATGAATTAATTTCCCAGGTGAGAAGAGTCACTCGACTACGTCTAGCTTCCTGCTTCCGGCCGCGAGTTATCTTTGCAGAAAGCCACAACCTGGAAACACAGCTGTATAAATATAATGTTGATAGGTAGCCAACCCTTCTCTAGAATGAGCAGGACGAGTTGTGTTGTCCTCTTTGGACCCAGATAGCAGGTGACGCCTTGTCTCGCCAAATGGCATGAAGAAAATTTGCCAGAGGTTTCAGCCTCAATGAAGATGCCTTTAATCTCTTTTTTATAGTAAAGCCTTTTTATCTGAGGTCATGGAATGGCGACAAGGGCAGTGCAGATGATTTCATCAATGGTGAGATGGTGTGGAATCTGAGACTGTGCTTTCACCGCTACCTCCCTGCCATGCAACAGCCCCTCCTCAAACGCCTTCCCTCACGCATGGCTGAAAATGCTGCATGTCGTCAGCACACGCAGCTTGATTTGAGAACCTGAATCCTGTGCATGGCCTTCCTTTACATATATACGTTATAATTACATTCAATCATTGTTGCTGCCATGCCTCAGTTGCATGGAGTAGAACTCAGACAGCAGCAGCTAAACCAGGCATGGGCAAACTAAGGCCCGGGGGCCATATGCGGCACGTTGGGCTATTTAATCCGGCCCGCCGAACTTGTCCAAATTATATCATTAAATTAAGTGTTATTATAATTAAACCGCAATCTTTGACCTTTTCCCTCTAATGCTACCTGTAAAAGGCCAAATCCTTTCATGTAATGGCTTTTGCAGGTCATTTATATTAGCTTACACAAATACTCCATCCATCTGTTCCTGGCCCGGCCCCTCTGGCTAACTTTAGAACCCATTGTGGCGCGCGAGTCAAAAAGTTTGCCCACCCCTGAGCTAAACAACATCAAATGCAGCCTGGTAAAATAAGCCATGTCCCAGCCATGATTGTTTTTCCACCTGTCTGATGAGGTTCCTCTTCCTGCCTGCAGCCATTCCAGACTCTCAGTTCGGGTCTGTGATTCTGGGAGGTAAGCTGGACGAGGACGAGGACATCAAAAACGCTATCCCCGATCCAGTCGCGACCCCACCCCCGGGGGTCCTCCAGCAGCCTTTTGACTATGACAGAGACGTATACATTGGCAGCACGACTGAAGACAGACAGGGAGAGGAATTTCCTGATGAAGAGGAAGAGGGAGAAGAGGAGGAGGAGGACAACCAGCTCAATCCAAGAGGAGATGTTTTCAGTAAGCGTTCTTTCGTTTAGCTGCCTTGATGTATAAACCACAGACAGAAAATCAGCTGGACAAACACAATATGTTGTGATTAGATCAGCAGATCAGTCTAAGACCTTCGTCTGAGAGGACTTGTTGCATCATGTCCTTGGAAAGATCAGGTTCTTCTATAAGACCTGCATAATTCTCCTTATATGTCAATCAATCTTGTTACTGGACAATAGATGTAGCCTTCACTAAATAAAGAAAGGAATATCAGTTACTCTATTGATTAGAAGACATTGTGGCTGCAGTGAAGTGTGGATAGTGTGGCCATATACCGGTATGCACCTCAGCGAGAAGCCCCACGAATGAGGTTACATGTCATCACTGATCTTGATATTTATAGGGGGGGGTAAGGTAGCAAGAGGAGACAGGCCCCGAGACATCCATCACCTCCGGGGAGGAATCTTCGTTTGATGGCATGTGAGAGCAAAGTGATGCAACGCATCCTGGGCTGGCGTCCAATCTCCTGAGGCAACGGAGTCTCCAAGCCCTTTATTATATTTACCCCATAACAGATGTTGTGCCAACAGGCTTGATTCCCGTGGGATAGTCTGTCATCAGCAGGCTGGACCTCTATGGCACTAACCCACTATGGCCAAGCAGGTTCATTAGCCACAGCCGTCACTTGGGTGCTGCAAGACCTTTAAACTAGTGGGAGGTTGTTTCTTGAAGACGTGAGTGACAGCAGGGCAAGTCTACACATGTCGGTTGAAAGCCTATTTCTGGCTTCTGCTTCATTGTGGAAAATCTCTTTACTATGTAATTTTAAAATGTTTAATAAGAGCACACACATTTAGACCCATTCATTGACAAAATGCTCCTAAAAACGAGGAACTAAATAAAAACAAAATAATTAATATGTCTGCTTTCGCTCATTTGGTGTCTATAACATTTAGCAGTTTCATTTTCTCAGTTGCCCAATTACTCAGGATATTTTACTTTCACTAATGACTTTAGTTCTTGTTGAATCTTGACATTCAACTCTCTTGACAGGTTTACTGCAAGAGTTTTAAACAGTTTATGATAGATCATGTACCTAATGACTGGCTTTCTATTATTTAGCTGAAAATCAATGAACAGATGCTGATTTCCTTTTTTTCTACTTCCAAACAGCACCAGAGGACTTTGAATCGGTGTTTGGCCCAGTCACAGAAGTCAAAGAAATCCAAATAACGCCAGTTCAGGAAGGTAATAAAACATCTACCAGTACTTACTGCATGTGACTTGATCATATATTGAATGTCTGAGTGGCTCATTTGTTGATGTGATCCTCTTGTTTTACCTTTTAGACTTTTTAATGGATTGTAACTTTGACCAGGGAGAATGTGAGTGGCTCCAAGACAGGGCTGACAACATGGACTGGAGCGTAGCTTACCATGACGATGGTAAGATAATTATTAATAGATTTCTTCAAAGTTAGATTTGTTTCATGCATCCACGACCATAACCTCGTTCAGGTACTGAGTATTACATGGCCATGAGTGGGCTCATTGGGGACCAGGAGGACGTAGCCAAGCTGAAGCTGCTCCTCGGCGACCGGGTCCAGCAGGGCAGCTTCTGCCTCACCTTCGACTACCTGGTGACGGATCGTTATGTGGGAACCCTCAGGGTGCTGCTGGATAACAGTGTTTACCCAGTGTGGGAGCAAAGCCAAAGCAGAGACCAGCGCTGGCAGACAGAGTTCCTCACTGTGGCTTGGGAAGAGGAGGCCCCAGAATCTGTGAGTCACTCATCGAGAACAATGCTAATGATACTGGATATTTTTTTCCCCTCACATTAAGATGCAATGATATCATTGGATGTATTTTAGATTGTCTTTGAAGCTCGGCGTGGGAGAGGAGTTGGAGGAGAAATTGGTCTGGACAATGTCGTGCTGACCTCAGGCCCTTGTCAAGAGGATGCCGACCTCATCTTTTGAGAATTCCCAACCAGGATTTACAACTTGCAAATCTGCTTTGCTCCTGTTTCCTGTTCACACTATGATCTCTTCCCTGTGAAGTTTCTTAACATGAAACAAAATTGCTTATCTACAGGATAGTCATGTAAATATTCAGCTACATGAAGGGAAGATTATAATCAATTAGGTCACGTATGTTTATTCAGCATGTTGCCCATTTATACATCCTCCTGAATTCGCTCTTATGATTCAAATTCGTCCCTTAAGAAAACAAAGACCTCAGGAATATGTGGAAATGCTAGAATTGTTTCTTTGTTAGTTTTGACAGTATTGCTCTCATTTCTTTTTTTATGTATGTGATAGTGGATTCGTGAAGTTAACTGAAAATAATCTATGACATGTAATGTGAATTCTTATGCGCCTATCTGAAATGCAGTCTTAGATAAATCAGATATTTGAAGGCTGATTACTTTAAATGGAAAAAATATGATTATCGGTGATGTAAACTTTGCTTTCTCATATTGTATCAATGCCTAAAATCTGTTTGTTTGGTTTTTTTTACTTCCGAGAATCATTCTTTTTTTCTGTTCATACCACATGGCTCCATGCCCAGGTATTGCTTAGGAAAGTCCATTTGCTGAATGGAGACATTCAACCACAAATTAATCAAAATGCATGGATGCAAGGTGATATGTGACTGATTGTTCATTTATGGTTGTAAATAATACCTAATAGTATTCACAATAAGACTTAATGACACACCAGGAATCAATCATTAAAACTTTTTTTTTTTCACATTGTGGTAAGACTTTACTTTGTGGTGTAAAATTCTGTTCTTACCTTCAGTGGAAATCTCATTCCAAAAAAACATTAGTACGGTAACTGCAATTTGCACAGTGTGGTTTATTTCAATTAATGCAGAGTTACATTAAAAATTAAAAAGGAATTCAGTTAAGAGAAAAACAAACTGTAAAAAATAATGAGCGAAGAGGTGTTGATTAGAAAAACAAAAACAAAAACAGGAGCAAAACCCTAAAATCCCAGTAGAACCTGGTTTTATATTTGTGTACCTCGATAAATTTAATCAAATTCTGACCCTGTTAAAAAATAATAATTACCATCTACGTCTGAATGCAACATGGAACATTAAATGATGCAGAATGTCTCTCCCTGGTGGCAGAATAAGACTAATACAAAGATGTACCGATAACTTAACGTTTTATAATTAACGTCGGAAAATTAGATGTCTGATTAAAATATATAATAAACGAATTTTCTAATTGTGACAGCCGAACCTCGGCGCTCTTCGGTCGTGACTTTTCGCTGGCAGATCACGTGATCCGAGTCTGCCAATGTCGTTAGCTTGTTAGCAACTTGCTGCATTAACGCCGAGCGTTCGGGGTCAACCAGGAAGCGGTGCGACCTGACGTCATCTTGAACCACGCCAAAGCGGAACGAAGTCAAACATATGCGTCGATATCAGTCCGGTTATTTCTTATTTTTTTCCGCACTTGTCGTCCATTCTGCAACGACCTAGCCTGGTTCATACGGTAGGTGACTAACACTGTTAGCCACGGCTAGCTCATTTAATGTACTGTTTTTTAGCTTCTTGTTTTCTTCTTCCACGTTAGCATAATTTGGCTAACACTGGTTAACTGTTTGCCAGCAGCTGTACCGTTAACACTAAGGTTAAAGTAAAGCCATATGCTACCCCTCCCCCCATTGTTTCGTAAAAGAATATACTCTATTGTTTTTAGACTTCTCTGGCTATCCGTTAATCAGGAAACATGTTTCATGTCGCCCTGTTACAGCCGGTTGAACATTACCTAAATGGCTGCTAACATCAACATCCACCAAACGAGCACGTGACCAGGGACTTCAGCACATGATTCAGACAAATCGGAGGAGTCCAAAATCAACGAGGGGTGAGTTAAAAATAAAAAAATAGCATTTTGTTAGGAGCCAGTAGATTTTTAAATGATTACCTAAAGAAGATTTCAAAGTGCTCTTGTACGGAATATGAAAATAAAGTCTGCCCGTCACATCTCTCCATTAGGTAATACATCTAAGTGGTCAGTCGAGACTGAAAAGCCATGACGACAAAGACATCGCTGCTGAAAGTCATTCTGCTGGGGGATGGCGGTGTTGGAAAAAGCTCCCTCATGAACCGTTACGTTACCAACAAGTTCGATGCACACCTTTTCCACACTATCGGTGTCGAGTTCCTCAACAAGGAACTGGAGGTCGACGGCCACCAAGTTACTCTCCAGATCTGGGACACGGCTGGCCAGGAACGCTTCCGCAGCCTGAGGACTCCTTTCTACCGCGGCTCCGACTGCTGCTTGCTCACCTTCAGCGTTGATGATGCGCAGAGTTTTTTCAACTTGGGCAACTGGAGGAAGGAGTTCATCTACTACGCAGACGTCAAGGAGCCAGAGAAGTTCCCATTTGTAGTCTTGGGCAACAAACTGGATGTGACGGAGAGGCAGGTGTCCGCTGAAGAGGCTCAGCAGTGGTGCCAGGAGAATGGTGACTACCCCTATTATGAGACCAGTGCCAAGGATGCCACAAATGTAGCCGTGGCCTTTGAGGAGGCGGTTCGCAGGGTGTTGGCGTCGGAAGACAGAACGGACCACCTCATCCCCACAGACACAATCAAGCTCCATAAAAAGCCTCGGCCGGCTACCATGTGCTGTTCTTAACATCCAGGAGTTATCGCTAACATTAACTCGCTGTAACACCTGTTATGCGAGGAGACTTTAGGTGCACATTGTAGTGACGTTTTGTTTTGACCAGATGAAGCTACTTCTTTGATTCACTGTTGAAAGTTTAATAATGTTAATCATTTTGGATTAGAATTACTAGTTAACCAGTTTAATCGCAGGATATTTCAGTTTGCCAGCTAGTTGAAGAATCGGTCTTTGGAGGGGTTACGGAAAAATAAACGGTTTGTGTTGGCATGACTGCCTTTGGGGAGCTTACGATGTCAACAGAATGTGTTTGATATTTTTCACTTCTCTCACATGAATATAAATTCTGTTGTATGAATCTTAAAATATAGATAGCCCAGTAACCTTATTCCCGAGAATTATAAAGTAGCTAACGCACTAACTAGCAAATTGAGGCTTGTCATTATTGCACATTTAGTTCTCGGTTGAGCACATGCTGCAAATATCACAGAATGAGTGCTGAAATCACTGAGGAGAAAGACCCGCATTAAAGCAAAGTTATGATGCGTGTCATTGTTTTACATTCAGGAATTTTGCATTTATTTAAACTGTTTAACCACAAAAACCACTTATTCATTTCCCTGATGCCAATATAATAAACTGCAGCTATAATATAACTATTGGTTTGGGTTTCTTGAAACAACTTTCATTTTTAAATCAACATTCATCTAGATCAGTTAATTTTTTTTTTGTCTTTTTAAAAATGTTTTTATTTTATTTACAGAACTGTTTCTTACTCAGATTTCATTTTATGTTCAAATTTGTCGTTCTGTTTTGTCAATTGATAACCAGACAATGATCTCAAAGCATGTTGTGTACCCTGTTTATTTTTAACTAAACAGTAGTACCAGTCTGTGCTTTCGAGCCGCTGTAATGCCTAATCTGGTAAAGTTCGAAGAGCATGCAGCACATTTCAAGCAAAAGCTGTCAGACAAGAACACGCGTTGAATAGTTTACATGTGCAAAAGAGGAAAAGATACAAACAAGCATATGATTTTACCATATATAAACAAATCGACAAGATGCATTTAAATCCTTCTTGCATGTGAAGTAATTAACTTAGGAGATGTTTCTTTCCAAGAAACTGGACTTTCCTCTCCAAAGCTGTGGAGCGTATCGGTGCATTGATTTCATAGAATGGATTCATTGCAAACTGCAAGAAAGAATGATTATGTCAAACACTGACATGGAAAGAAGAAACAGGAAAGGTTACATTTAAACCTTTGTACATTATAATCAAACGGAAGAGATCTTACCTTAATGTATAAATCATACACGTCATTAAAGAAGTTTTTGATTCCGTCTTCTTGTCTCACGTCGTGTAACATGATGAATCTTATATGTACAGCAAATAATTAAAGAACACAATGGGAATGAACTTCTTTTACTACGGTTACTCGTATTAGTGCCATGTTTATTGCAGTTTTTATTACTCAGCACTAATACCCTTCAAACTACCGCAGCAGTTACTATTACAAACTAACAGCTTCCAGTTTTTCTAGTAGTGTGTTCCAAACCTTATTTTCTTTCTATATTGCAGTTTCGTGTCTACTTTGGGTTTGTTTTAATGATAATTAGATTTTTTGGCATTTCAGCTTTTTTATTTATTGCCAATTTATTTGTTTAGGCAGCACGGTGGCACAGTGGTTAGCACCGTTGCCTCACAGCAAGAAGGTCGCGGGTTCAAATCCAACTTGCTGTGTTAAGTTTGCATGTTCTCCCCACGTCTGCGTGGGTTCTCTGGGTTCTCCGGCTTCCTCCCGCCACCGCAAAACACGCAACTTAGGTCCAGGTCGTTATTGAAAGATAATTAATTCTCAACTGACTTACCTGGTTAAATAAACATTAAATGAAATGATTGATTCTGCATTTTCAGATACAGATGGGAAACACAATTTAGTTCAACTGTCAGCATTCAAACTATATCATCGGCAGAAACTTGAAATGTACTTGTTAAATTCTATAGACAAGCCATGTTGGCTCTTTTGTCTGTCCTGACAGTACGCAAGTGATTATTAAAATCCACAGACAACTATTACCTAAGGAAAAACTTAGACAAGATTTAAATGGAATAGAAAATAAAGGATATGTCCTGCAGTGACGAAGGCAGACACAAACCACTCGTTGAATTTGTCCACAGTTTTCAAGTACATGTTGTTGGACAGCCACATGTTTTCATCCACCAAGTCTAGAGATGCGTGAGCGATGAACTGGTTCAGGTGCCGATGGTCATCCTGTCAACGCGAAGATGTGATCAAACATAACATTCAAGACATCAACTTTCCCATAAGTAATTGTAAAAGTATTGGCAGCTATTCAGTCACATCCAACAATGCACTCTCTTTATTTGCCGCCGTTACTGGGCCAGTCAGTGCGTAGTGGGCTGAATCCTGGCGTTATTAATAAAGCCATACCTTTGATTCAGGCTTCCCAGTGGGCAAAAACTCCATCTCAAAAACAGGATTGTCTTTATGACCAACCATGACGAAATAGAAACTTCCAGACATTGTCCTCCCTTCTTCTCAGCAAACCTAAAGTGTTCTAAATAGAATCCAGAACAAAAACACCTTCAACAATGTCTCAATATCACCAACACAATTTTACAAGGTTTAAGCTAGCAAGCAAATATTAGCCGTAGCAATCAACGGGATCTTAGTGTCGTTAAATTCCTCAACCTCTTTTGTGAGTCGAACGAGACGCGTTCGAAGAAGAAATAACATAAAACACTGAGATTCCATGAATTACTGGCGTCTTTCTACCTGTGAATGCTACTTCCTGGACAGCGGCGAGATCAGTCGCAGGTTGATGACGACATGGCGTTGTCGTTTACGTCATAAATATGGGACTGCCCTGAGAGTTTTCGTTGACGGATTTAAACGTTTTAGACACGCCTCCTGGAAGGAGACGCCGTTCCTGCGCTGGTTATTACACAAAAACACAAACCATTCATGTTTTCTGCGACGTGGAAGTGTATTACGACGTAATTACGTTTAAAAGTGGTCGAAAACTGTTTGAGTTTCTTTTCTCTGTAGCTTGTTAGCTCTAGTTTTCTGCCGGGGATCCAGACACAACGCTGAGCAGTTATGTCCTCGACAAAGGAAGACGCCTTAACCCCGGACGAACTGAGGAAAAGACTCTACCAAACCTTCAAGAGCAAAGGAGTGCTCGATGCACTCAAAGTAAGTCTGTCTGCTGTTGTCAACTCCTCTCTTCTGTTCTCCTTCACGCCTTTGATCTGATGCAGACTCAGCTGCGCAATCAGCTCATCCACGAGTTAAACCAGCCATCCTTAACTGGAGCAGAACAGGTTCCCAGACCAGTTCCGATCCATTCTGCACCTAATCTGGTCTTGGCCTGCAACAACATCGTGGCGGATCATCTGCGCACCTCCGAGTACGAGTACACGCTTTCTGTATTCTACCCTGAAAGCGGTTTACGCAGGGACAAGGTGAGCAAATCCAGGTTGAGGTCAAACAAAACAAACTTCATTCCGGATTTATATGTTGTGTCTGATCTATTTTTGGCAGGTTGCCATCAAAGACCTTCTTCAGCTTCTTGAAATTCCTCCTGAATCCGCCCTGCACCGATGCTTGGTAATTCATTTTGTAGTTTGGCTTGAAAAAACTGTTGATTATTGAAAGGAGAACCAATAAATCCATCTTGTTAGTAATAATGGTGTCATATCTTTTGCAGTCTTCAAATAAAGACGATAAAGGTATGTTCAGTAATGGGCTTTTGTTTGCTTTGTAAACAACATTGGGTTTGACATGTTTCCTCTTTGCCTTTTTGCAGGACTCCTCCTCAACCTTCTAACTCGGTTAACACACCATTCTGCTCACAAGTTGTGCCGTGATGCCGACACTCAGACAACCAGCGAAGCAAGTTACGGAGAGTCTCTTGGTAGGAGGAAATGTATTGGTCGTGTGTTGGACGTGCTTTTCAGTCCAGCTTTTGTTGTCGTTTTGATATATTTGTCTTCCATTAACAGTTGAGAAGATGAAAATGATTGATGAGGCATATGAGAACTTCAGTTACAGCGGGGACAGGTGGTGTTCCTTTGAATCAAAAGTGGCTGCACACAGAAAAGAGATTGAGGTACGAGTGCAAGCCGAGATGAACACAAAGGTAAATGAAAATTAATGGATCAAAAAAGCTGCAAGACTCATGGATGGCTTACGTTTGATCTTGTTTACGCGACTTCATCATCACGTCTTTTATTTCTTAAGATGCAGCATTTTAAAGATGTTGAAATTGCCAAAGTTAGGATGGAAGAAAAAGCTACATTTCGTAAAGAATTTGATGCAATGAAGCAAGAGCTGGAGAGGATTTATGAAAGGAAAGCAAAAGCTTTGATGGAGCGGGAGAAGAATGCCATTGATCGGTTACAGAAGCAGCAAGAGGTAGGTTTCTGCTGATCTGTTGCTGTTTCCTGATATCATTCCTCGGCGTCACTTCCACTTCTGTAAATTCACCAGGATATTTTTCTTTCTCATGTTGTCAGATTGAAGAAAAGAACGTTTACATGCAGAGACAATCGGTCCTAAAAGAAATTGAGATATTACGGAACCGAGAAAACGAGCTCAGGATTAGAAAGGAATCTTTTGAAAAGTGAGAGCTTTTTTTTTTTAACCATGTACGTTAGTAAATTGTGTTTACATTTTTATCGCCATGGCCACTGTCTGACAGAGAATGATCATTTGTTTGGCGTCAGGACATATCAAATCCACGAGGAGAAGGTCAAGAACATTGAAGAGTTTCTGAGGAGGAGAGAACTGGCAGTGAAGACTGTGGAAAACACGCATGACCAAAGGCTGAAGAATGAACTTTCAAAGTATGCAGCAGGTCTCTCCTTTGTTTTTGGATCAGGTTGTCACCACCAGTTAGATACATTCCGTTGGTTACACACATGTAGTCCTCTTTTTTAATCCCTTCAGCATGTTCTGGTTATTATTAGATCCCACACTCAATAATGGTCCTGATGATGGCGTTACAGCAACTGTCTTCATTTTCAATATGAACATTCAAATTTAGCATTCCATGCATTTACAAGGAATTATCAACAATTTATATTAAATGGATCAGAATTCATGAGTAAAATAAGATTGTGCGTTAAACTTTAGACTCGTGTTTAAAAAATAAATGCTGGTTGTTTTCATAATTCTGTGTAAATTATCGCTGTTCACGGCCAAAAGGGCATCTTTAAGCATCGTTTCTCACACGTGCAGCAATCACTCGTAAACATGAATTACAGACGTCTGAGATTAAGAAAATGACTTTATGACAGTAATTTTAAATTAGCCTTTACGTCACATCTGCTATCGTGTGAAGCCATCTGTGGTTTCTGCATCTCCCTGCTCTCCGTCTTTTATGTTTGCTAATTCAGTGAGGTCAACATCAAACTCTGCAGAAGCTTCAAAATGACCCATCTGAGCAGTGAAATGTCTGTAACACGCTGGACGACAGGTTCTCCAGGACCAGGATGAACAGACCCGAGATTAGAGTCGCACGACCTCAAAGACATTTGCCTGTAGAGATGTTGGCATTGTGTGTCCAGAGGATGTCGCTGTTCTGCAGGTTTAAGCTGAAACTAGATCCAGCATGTCCCATGCACGTTGAAAGTGAGAAGTTTCTTAACATCTCCAGTCAGAAATGCATTTATTTCTGTTGCTTCAAATCCTTGATTCGTGGCCTGTTTGGCTGAATTCAGTAGCAGCAGTCATGAAACATCCTACAACAGAATACTTTATCACAGACCTGATCAAACGATTCATTGCTTTTATCAAGTCCGAGTCGGCAGCAGGATCGTCTCTGTCCCGAAGCACCCTGTAATGGTAAATGGTTGTAAGGATATCTGGAGTTTATTTAGTTTCATGGCACTTTTGGATGTTTGATTTTTACCTTCTCATGAATTCAGGTATCAGCTTGAGTTGAAGGAGGATTACATCAAGAGGACAGAAGACCTTACAGAGAATGAGAACCGAAACAAAGGTCGGTATTTCGAGTACCGGTAATCCAAGTTTATTCTAAATACGACTTCCCCTGTTTACACCCACACCCTCTTCTTCCAGTGGAAACTGCTCGCATCCAAAAAGAGTCGGCTGTAATTGATGTCAAGTTAGAGGAGCAGAAAAGAGCTTCCTCAGAGCTGAGACGGCTGCAGGTAAATATCCCAGCAGTGTGTATTCCACACTTTTAGATCGGCACGAAGCAGAATAATTCAGTCCAACTTAATCTTTAATGAGTTTTCAGATAGCGTTGACTACGTCTCCAGTTTAATGTTTCCTGTCCCCTCTGCTGTCTTCCAGGTTGAGCTAGATACGGCACAACAACAAGCTTCTCTGCTGACTCAGCAGAAGGAGCTGTTAAGGGAAAGACTGGAGGCCATGAGCGACTATTCCACTTTGAAAAGTGAGAAAGCAGAGCAACAGGGAGAGCTGCGGCTGCTGAGGAAACAACTGGAGGAGGCCCAAGAAACAACTGGGCTTCTTCGTGAAGGTGAGGGGGCCTCCTGCTGGCGTCAGGCACCTCCTAGAAGTTTAATATGACGGATGATGGCATCTGTGTTTTATTCCTGGAACGATAAGCCTTTTAATTGGTTTGGATCTTTCTTGTGCTCTCCTACTGGTCAGATCCGTGCGGCTCTAAATCATCAAATGGAACACATTAAAATTTACAGCCGAAATCAGAACAGCTTTGGTGCTTTTTCGTCCGATGACTTTCCCACTGATTCACTTTTCGATGGTGTTTTGATGCTTTCAGATTTGGGTAAGCCGTCCAAGGAGCAGCTGGCCCTGCAGATGGAGCTACGGAGGCTGCAGAGTGCTCGCAGGCTGGAAATGGACGAGCTGGACAACCACAAGCAGCTGCTGCAGGCCCAGCTCCAGAGTGAGGTCAGCCACATCACGCCCACTCGGTGACTGTGGGAAACTATGCGCTCAGCTTTTCCTTCCCCCCCCCATGAGATCTCGGCTCTCTTTGCAGAAGTCCTTGTTGTCTGTTGTTTCCTGCAGGTAGAGCGGTGCGCTCAGCTCAGCACTCAGCTGATAGAGTATGAGGAGAATTCACAGTGGATGGATAAACACATGCAAGAGATTAAGATGCAGCTTCGCCAAACTCAACAAGGTACACGACGACTGGACGTCTTGGTTTGATTAGTCACTTTGAATCAGACAGTTTTCTGTACGCGGTTATATATTTATACTTGGACTTCCGCCCCTGGATCATGAAAATCCACTGACCATCAAAACCCTTTTTTTCATTATTAAATTCATATAATAGCCAAAAAGGGAAGGGATTCTCTTTATACTAGGACCTTGTCGTAGATCCTTGTCCTTGTTTTGAGTACTAGCAACCTTTCCTTTCCTTCCTTTCTCTTTCCTGGATTGGTCGGTCTTCTTTTGTGTTCAACTCTCCCATTGTTCCCCTTTCCCTCCCTTTCTTTTGTCCAACCCACCCGATAACGGCAGCTCTAGAGAATGAAGTGCTGCGTAACCCCAAGCCTTCGCTTGTCGACCGCTCAGTGTTGGAGCTGAGCGGTAACGAGCTGGTTCCTCCTGACATCTATGTGAATAGAGCTCTGCTGAAGGCCGGGGCGGCGTGTGAGGCAGGTGGGCCTTGGTTCATCGCTCCACACAGCAAGACACGCTTCCAGGAGCTTCAGCAGGAGGCTGAAACCTTGGAGGAAGCCTACAGGGATTACCAGCAGAGGGCAGCCGCTCACAAGCTCGCCACGAGACCGCTCTCACCCCAACAAGCACGTCCTTCATATCGCCCCGAGTCGCCTCTAAGAAAGCACAAGTCTCGCCTTCCACCCTCCCGTTTGTCTCACAAATCAAAGATCTCACTCAGACCGCTGTCTCCACAAACTGCCAGAGCCCCCAGCAGCACCGCACCCCCCGCACAACTCGGGGTGACACTCTCACAAGACAATCACCAGCCCCAGAAGGACGGCGTTTTAGCTGACTACAGTCTGCACCCATTCATTGAGCCTCTGCTTCGAAGAGACGGACAACGCAAAGCTCCGCCCACACACCCCTCGTCACCCAGGAACGACCTTCGCAGGGAAATTTCAGAAGGTACCTTAAAAAAAGCACACACAATGTGAAAATACGTAAATCCAGATTAGATGCACCATCTTAAATGTGATTAAATATTTTACTTTAGCAGCTTTCATAATCTACACATGAATAATTGTATTAACGCCTCAGTCTGTAGAAACAGACGGCACATTTTTATGTCTGTCTAACACGAAGCCTTCGTTAAATGGCAGAAGCAGATGCGTCTCCGATGGCGCCTGACAGAAGGCTCCCGTGTGCCTCCCACGCCGAAGCGGTGAACTCTGATGACTTCTCCTCTGAGCTCAGTTCACCTCAGAGTCCTCGAATGAAGAGCACAACACGAGACCGGTCCAGGTACCATCATTAGAAAGAACCGGGCCACGCAGCGGGACAGAAATATTCAAGCCACTTTGTTTATCAGATCAAGCAGATCAAACAAGAGCAAGTCTGTAGAGCTCAATAGAACAGACATCGTTCAAAGTGTACTGGAATCCATCTGACCCCCTAAACGCTGCAGGTTTCCAGCACCTGACAGGGCAAAGCGGCCCCAGAGCATCAGAGCCCACGCCATGTTCCTGCTGAGTCCTAATTCCCTCATGCTTTGCTTCCATTCCTTTTCCAGTGCAGCGGAGCTGCAGCCCGTTCTCTCCACGGCAGAGTCGTCCCCGCAGCCTGAGAAAATAAGCCTCGAAGATCTCACAGGGATTTGTCCAGGTGCTCTAAACTAGTCTTTAATGCGCTGCAGATCTTCTGATGTTTGTAGACGCAACATGGAAGTGATTAGTGATTTAGCTGCATACTGGATAAGGCTGATCAACTGTGCAGAATAAGAACAGAACTGGGATCAGTGGGGACCTTTTTATGTAGCCTGCCTAACCTCAGACAGAGCAGGAGTACAGAAGACCAGTCAACCAGGGGGAGACTGGAAATATCTGACTTCAGACATTTTCAGATTAAAAACAATAAAAACTTGTTTCAGTATGAACGTCAACGATTACTCCAAGACTTCTTGCTAAATTCTTCACATTTTTGTTCCAGGAAACCACGTTTGTTATGACTTGACCTTTATATAATGAGTATAAATCACTTCAATTTAAAATGTTTTTGGTAAATTCCCGTTTTTATTATCGGTTTTAGTTGCTAGATTGAAGTCCTAAAGCTGCATCGCATCCTCGTAGCAGTGGCAGGTTGGTGCTGCTTTGTTGCGTGTAATGTTGCTTTCAGTTTTCAAACACACACTCACACTCACACACACACACAAGCAGCTTGGATGTGTTTGGACTTTGTAAAAGCTGTTTTGTAATGAGTGTGTGACCGGCCTCCTTTCATGCTGGAGATGATTATGTATTCTGTGCCGGTTCTCTGGCCCTGTTGCATTATTGTGGAGCATAAAAGATCTCTTTGTGTGTCCCTCCAGAGCCCAGCCACATTCCAGAGCTTCTCCTGGACACTGCCGTCCCTCTCTCTGAGGAGGCCCCCAATGGCCCTGCTAGCCCCCACCAAAGCAGACTTCCAGGAGACTTTGGTGGGGCGGACTTCCATGTCCGGGAAGGTGAGTCTCTGGTCCCCCCCCCCCCTTTGAGTCCAAATGTTTGATTGTCTCTCGCGCTTTTCGTCATAAACTGACCGATGAGGCTCTTCTCATTCCACGTTTCTATAGAAGTCCCACAAGCCTCAGGAAAATCACCCCGAGGAGAAGATGAAGATGAGGAGCAGAGGTGGGAAAGGGAGCACAAGGAAAGGCAAGAACAAAGGGAAAGAGAGCGAGAGGAGGCCAGAGAGAGGGAGCAGCAAGAACTTGAAAGGCTGGAAATAGAGATGGTAATGATTATCGTGCAACGACTTCCAGAACACGCCTCTGATGGAAGTTGACAGTATCTGTATCTAACCAGCTTCTCAAAGAAGAGGAGCAACCAGTCCAGGAGGAAGAGGAAGAAAGTGCAGCTAAAATAGAAGTGCAGAAGGAACAGGTGGACAATCGTGGGTCTAAAGAGGAAAATCCGTTAGAGAAATACATGAAGATGGTTCTGGAATCAAGAGAGAAGCAGCAAACACAGGTGAGTCACACACACACACACACACACGTTTGAATGTGCGCTGCAAGCTGGGCCTGATTTGTAGCATCCGTTTCAGGCACCTGCAAGAGACGAAGGACAAACGAGCCCAGAAGCAAAGAGTTTGTTTGGAGAGAAAGACGGCAGGTAACCAAAAACTGTCGACTCGTCCAGACAGACGAAGAGAGATCAGTGTCTTCATAAAGGAATAGAACTTTGGTTAAGGGTTTGAGTTTAAGGAGTACCGTCTGTTTTTGGCTTTTTCCGTCCCTTGAGGCTTTCGCTTATTGACATGATTTGGTTTTCCCAGCATTGCAGGATATTCACACAAGGACGAAGATGATGATGATGACTTCTGGTGAGCTGGCTGGGCTCCAGTACAACCATAAACCGCCACATTCCAGTTTGAGGCTTCGCTACTACTTTACCAAGTTTTCAGAATGTATTTTCCATGTGTATGTTTTATACCATTTTTTTTATTTGAATAAATTACACTAGATTGATTTACTGTTGGATCAGCTGTGATGTATACAACGCCCTCACCAAACTAATCAATAAAAATAAAATGGAGGGGAACAAGTTTCTCATTTTATATTTAATAAAAACAGTCAACAGGCCAGTCGAGCGACGTCCTAACAGGATGCTGGATCGCTGTCCTGGTGATTGACCGGTAGCCTTTGTTCTTGGGTTTTTGGTTCAACAGGAAATGCAGCATACAAAGGTGGGATTGGATGAACATTACCTTCATGGACATCTGATCATTTGTCCTGCAGAGAACTGTGCAGGCATGTAAAAACACTAGGCAGAGACCTCCATCGATACTTTGGTTAAATGTACCATTTCGATTAGACCGCTATAGCTAAGCTACATCGAGTCGATGAACTCATTCAGTAAGAAAGGAAACGGGCAAACGCCGCCCACCACTGATGTCAGCATACAGGACTGTAGCAAACGGTTCTTCATGCATCAAAGAATCGCTCTAACGCAACTAACGGAAACAAGATTACAGTAATTACGTCAGCATTTGAACAACCGCACAACAAAAATGGGTGCAAATATAGAAAATTAAGAGAAGTGACTGGTTTGATCTCAAATAATAAAACAAAAATCTTCACTTTTAACAAGTTAACACTTACACACTACCAGCTGTAGTATTTTTCTTCTTTGTAGTACCGTTGCAGAGATGATCATACTCTCAGATGGGATGAAAAACACGTATGCAGGTTCAGAGTTCTCTCTGCTGGCAAGCCTCCATCTGTTTTAATTTGCATAAATGAATAAACATGAACCAGGCATTTAAGGTTAAATACTTGTTGGCTGCAGTCTGCTTCGAGCAAGAAAGTTATTCTTGTGGAATATCGCATACAAATTGAATTGTAAATGATTGCAGTGAGGGGCTCCAGATGTGTGTGTTTGGCTTTACATGCAGCTACATTAACATGCTGTAAGTCTGAGGCGTGGCGTCGTTTAGAATTAAAATGCATTTCAATAAAGTGTAAGTTGTTTGTTCCTGTTACTCTCTGTCTGTCTGTCTGTCCTCCCCATAGGTGCTTGTGCACATCTGAGGTAGAATTAATGTAGTGACTTCTAAGTAGCTTCATCATCAACATTAGAATCTACAACCAATTATGGATTCTTATTACTAGGATTAAGATTCGGTTAAACACTAGATTAGCTCCTTCCTGACTGAAGTCATGTGACACACCTTCTTCCATCAGTACATGACAAATGGATGCCTTTTACAAGTGCTGCACTAACCGAGTAGCTCTAAGGCCTTGCATGCTTGTGTATAATTAATCTACAGTTTAATTATAGAAAAGCAAGAAATAACATTCCCGTGATGAAAACTGGTGCCACCGCTCAACTAGAAATAGCCAGACAAAAAACAAACTGCCATTGTTACCCTTGGTAGAAGATCAGTGCAACGTCTCAAGCTGCACCAGCGCAAAAAAAAAAGTCCTTGAGAAAGAAAAAAAAACAGCACAGATAAAATTTGGAATTGCATTTTCAAAACACTTGGTGAGTTAAAACAGAAAGCAGCGAAGATGCATTAGTCTGTTAGGAGCTTGGTTAGTAATGCATCAGAGCGAACTGCAAGGTTAGTTTAGCTGAACATCGTCTTGGTCCAGAGGGGCCACAGTGTGTGTGTGTGTGTGCGTGGACTGTGAGTGGGAAATGTCCTTATGTGTAGGAATTGAGGCAATCCTTGGGGCGTGAGGTGATGTCCTCCAGCTCCCGCTCCTCCTTCATTTTGATGTCTTGGTAGGCATGCATTTGACTGGCATCCTTAAGGTAGGCCCAGTTTGCTGAGAGAATCATGAGGAAGTGGATCTGGAAGAGAAGGGTGAGGTGGATGGCAGGTGAGCATGTCAGAGATGCAAAGCAAGCTACAGGAGTCGGAGGTACTTCACAGACGCACGCACAAAGATCGCTGAAAATAATTATTCTAACATCGTTACGATCACCACTGGAGTTAGGCTGCTATCCTCCTACAGTATGAGAGAAATAGCATTTTAAAGGAATGAGAATGGAAGAAAAGCGAGCATGCAAGGTCACTGCAAGCTGTGCAAAAAGCTCGAGGTTAGTGCAAAGCATGAGCCGAGTTATTTTGTGAAGCTGACCCTGATTCACTTCATAAATCGCCACAGAACTTAAAGAAACAGACAAAGTAGGGATACTTTTGTAACAAAGGTGGTTTATTTTATATCGAAAGTCAAAGCTACAGTCCTGAAAACGTAGGCGAGAATTAAATACATGAAATATAAAGTATAAGTAACTAAACATTGAAGATTCCGGAAACTGTAAGCATGTAAGGCGCCGTGTTAAGATAAGACAAACGGCTCTTTAATGGCACTTTGAGAAGGAATAAAGGAAAGTATATGACAAAACAACTTCAGAGCTACAGCGGTGTAGTATAGCTTCAGCACTCATTGAAGAAGAATTACTTTATGCTACTCTAAAATTAGACATTTGTATAGAGACATGGAATGAAAGGGAGGCTTAGGGCCTCGTGCACGCCTGGTACTGGCCTAACCTTCCATAGGTGCTATGCAACACGCCCAACTCGACTCTAAACGCCACTGGTCATCTTCAGGCTCCTCAGCATTAGACAGGTGAGGAAAGGTTTTTAGTCGAGTCGAGGAGCCAACTCGAGACAAAGAGAAATAATACTGAAAGTTTTCATGTAACACTTTGTGGCCTCTTGGATCGTATCAGAATGGGGGGGGGACCAAAGGACAAATAAAAAGGAAGGACGTACTGTGCTTGACCACGGGTTACAAATGTATCACTGGAATTCATCTTCACCAAAACGTGATCATCTGGCGATCAGAAACCGAACGCCTGAGAACATGGGTTCGTTTCAGAGCTCTATTCTGGGCATCGACACCGACAACAGTTTGGATCAGGCTTTTTTTTTTATTCCTCTTATTTCCATTGTAGATTATTTTAAACGTGTGGTTTACATTTATGTAGTTTGTGCACAAACAGCCCGGATGCAGCTGAAGCTCGTCCTGCTACGTGAGGTGCCGCATGCTAAATACGGACGCTTCCTTTTTATCGGCTCTAATCTGAAATACTTCTGCACTTCGCAAAGGTCAAAGAAATCTACCGTACTTCACAAATTGAGTATATAAATAACACTGTTACGGATTTCTAGCTGCGCACATTTCTATAGAATCTGACGGGGACATGTCTAAGTGAATCCAAAGGAAAGCGGAACAAACCCAAATCGAATGGCAACTGGTGGCCGCAGGATGCCAAATGCAAAAGAGGCGTGCAACCAGCTATTTACACCAGTTTGATTTTTCTATTCTCAGTTTTAGTTCCTCTGTTGTCAGTGGCACCTGCCTCTACTCGGCGCAGCCTCAAACGCCACACTGTGCTCTGACAAGCGGTTTAAAACTTAGTGCAGCAGTCTTCTCGACTCTTAAACTTCAAAACGGCAAAGTTATAAGTAGTAGCCATCATGTAGATCAGCTGGTGGAAGAAAACAGAAAAGGTTGTAAGCGAACATGCAGGCGATTCTCCTCGTCGCTGATGCTGCGGTGACGTCGAGTTAGTGAGGCGATAAATAAAACAAAACTACTTTGTGGGTCAAACTCAATTAGAAACATTTGTGATTTTTAGAACTGCACTTATTTATGACACACAAAAAAGGCGTCCCATGACACCTTCCTCCATCCATCCTAAAACAGAGCAGAGGGCCGTGCGCATCTAAGCAGACGGTCAAACGGCAACTGGAATCGGAGCCTTTATGTAAATCTTCCTTGGTGTGTTTACATAAACCGTACGGGAATGAGAAGAGAAGTGATCTGAGATACAAACTGGACTGGAGGGAAGCTTACCAGAGCGATCACAGTGGCTCCAGCCCCGGCGCATGCTACGATGTACAGGTGGTAAGACAGGTAGAACTGCAAAACACAGGCAGCAGCCATTGCAGCTTAGTTATAAAAAGCACCTTACATTTGCATGTAAAGCTAATCTGCTCCATGTGCGCTAATGTTAGCATGGCATTTGAATGAAGACAAGAGCTCACCTCGCTAGTGTTGCAGATGTCACCTAGCGCAGCTCCACAGGCCTTGCCCGGTGTGGCGTTCCATGGGATGATTCCTGTACAATTGATTTCACGTACATTTATCGTCATTAGACAATGGGAATAGTTAAGACACCTGTCAAGAGCTGAGTCCCGACCAATAAAACAGGCGAGGCAGTTTTATTTTGTCAGATTAAGGTTTCCAAACCTGAAGAATAATGTTCAATCAAAGCGTTAGAAAATTAGGAAATAAGAAAAACATGCCCGACTTTCATAAAAGCTGATTTATTTACCCACTTTCACTGATTATTATCTAGTAAACTATTTCATCTTTGAGATTTTATTTTTCCATCATTTAAATAACTTCACTTTGGTTGAACCGATCAGAAAACACACATTTAACAGGTGACGGGGAAGCGGGAACGAATAAGATGCATTCCTGGACTCGGTGCGATCCTCTCACCGTACTGACGGACATCCACACAGATGGAGTCGATGCTGGTGACGTTGACCACGGAGGACCTCATGGCGGCACAGGTGGACCACATGTTGTAGAAAAGGAAGACTGGAACAGCCGAGAAGCCGAACACGCCGAGCCAAGCCACGCCCAGGATGTACGTCAGGAAGACAAACTGAGGGCGCCGAGACGGCACAATGTTAGCCGCGTTCCTTTCAGGTGTCTTTTACATTCATGACAGAGCGTCGTTAGGAAGGCTGCATTAACGTACCAGTCCACTGATGCAGCGGCCACAGATGGTGGTCTTAAACTCGCTGTGCAGCTCCTTGACGGCACTGGTTGTATAAAAGCCCTCGGCCAGGAGAATGATCCCGTACAGGAAGAAGAATGACGCGATGCCGTAGATGACGTACTGCATCAGCTGTATTCTATTGAAGAGGAGAAGTCACGTACAGCACATTTTAAAATGGGCCGCAAGCAGGACGCTGTGGAAAATACCTCCCAACAACAGTGTGAGCATTTTTGCATGCCGTCTGTAAAACGAGAGTAATCGTGAACAGATGTTTGTATTTGTGATGGTGATTCAGCTTCTCTAGGGTGCAGATGAAGACGGGCGCCAAGCCCAAAAGTGGAGATAACAGGTGGTTCATGTCTCTGGAAATCATCTGCCAAGAAACAGCCCGACTCTTTAGACATCTTGGATTAAACAGTGCACTCCTAATCTACGGCAACATTAATTATGTGCAGGCCTGTCTCTGTCATTCCTCTTTTATTGTCGAGAAAAACAGATGCACTATAAAAAAAAAAATGTCTATATTAGGACCGTTCTCCAGGATCAAGTGAATGTGGGAGACGGGATCAGCTAAAAATAGCCCACATAAAGTTGGGCTTTACGACCATTAAAAACGCCATCTCTTAAATCTAAGCCCCTCTTTGCTTTGGGCGGGTTTTATGGATACATTTCCAGTGTATAATGTGTAATGGATATGTGAAATAACACACGCAGCCACGCAGCACGATGCGGGGACACTCACACGTCAGTCAGCATGGCGTGGTCACTGGCAACTGTGGAGAAGTGACTTTCCAGGATGGCCACGGTGCCCGTCAGAGCCACATGGCCGCATCCGCAAAACAGGGCCACGCCAGAGAAGCAGAGGATCGTAGCCACCAGCGACGCGTAAGGCACCCCGCCTAAACATTTGATGCAGCACTCAAAGCAACCTGAGAAAACACAAGAGAACATTTGGGCATTCAGTGTTTTAGAACAAATACCTTGACTTTAAAAGGCCACGCAGTAAATTCTGTGATAAAAAAAAAAAAAAAATCAGGCTTCGATTCCATATAAGGGATTGTTTTAACTTGCAGAACAGCAAATGATCACAGGGGAATTATGCATGATATAATTCATCCATTCATCCATCTAATGTTGCCACAGGAAAGAGGCAGGGCTCACGGTGCACATTTCAATCTCTATCCTGGAGTATTCCGTCACTCTCCAAAGAGCGCAGGACTGACTTTTAAAGAACCGACTCGTCCTACGTGAAGCAGTTTGCTTTGTGAGGCTGAGCTTTTACAGCCTTTAACGTTTCATCTGGCGACTCGTCATCCCGTCCCGTCACTGGCGCCCTGAGGCGTCGGGCAGGTCACAGGTTAAAATGGAAATGAGAGGCAACTCAGAATGAAGGAATGAAGCGGCCCAGAAGAGTCATGAAATGTGTCATGCTTTGTGAGAGAGAGTCACCGCCAGGCCCGAGGGTGCATGTGATCAAACCGCAGTGCGTTTCCAATCAGACTCACATGTGGCTAACGGATGTTGCTGAGTCACAGGACACTCGGCTCAACGGCTTGTAAGCTCTGAGACCTCAATGACACGCCGAGGGTATTTTAATCTGCTTTTATCAATGCTTCATACAAATGATGGCTCAAACATGTAACCGACGAAACCCAAAGAGGCCAAGCGACTCTACTGCCCCCCCCCCCCATCCCCAGATGCATGGGGTGGATTTGAGAATTCATGCAGTGCCTCATCAGAAATATGCATATCTAACGTCTGCAGAAACAATAAATAAAGTGCAAACTATTTTTTATGAAATCATTGTGTGATAACTTGATGCTCTTCCTCACAGATAAGCCTGCAGACGAAGAAACGGACCCAAACTGTGTCACAAATATGAAAACAAAAGTTATTTTTCATGTTAATAAAGGAAAAAAATAACAATCTACATAAATTGAACATGAACTTTTTTTTTTTCTTACTTCCATGAGGTGAGCGCTCTAAATGTTCACGGGTGTTCGTGTTGTTTGCCCTGCTGGGCCAGTTCTCATGCAGTCGGACGCTTCATCGGGGCTGTTTGAGCAGTGAGCACACAGAGCGGGATAAAAACATGTTTGTCCCGTGGTGAGTGGACAGGCGTTGCCATGGCAGCATGCTACCCACAGCTGAGCAACTAACCTCTACCGCAGGCTGCATCTATCTGATGATAATGCAGGGGAGGATGAGCGAGCTGCTGGGAGTCACTGAGGTGCAGGACGCGTGCTTTAAATCAACCGTCGCAGCAAAGCAATCAAATGTTTCCATATGAAAAGCATTTTAAGGGTTTACAACCGCACCTCAGACCGATGCCCGTTATCGTAGCTCTCAAATTCAATGTGCAACGACCGACGGAGCCAATAAGAAAGAGTCACGCTGGTTTATTGTTTGAGTGAAACCAAATGTGACATGAAAATCAACATGCCCGTCTCATCAAGTGTCTGTTCGGTCTAATGGCTGCCCCCATTAGATCAGCTGTCTGACAGCCGCTCGCGCCGTGCTGCACGCCGAGACATCATGACAAGCTGCAGGATTGACTGAATCTCAATGAACCGGACGAGACGTTAATGTGAGAGCGCAGATTAAGGACGTCTGCAGCCATGTGAAGTGCTTCTGAGCATTCGTCACACATCCACAAAGCAGCACATTTTTTACTGCTTTGTGGATGAAAATACTTAAATGTGATCGTTTGCTGATGAACCAGCACGTGGGTTCTGCAATATGAATCTCTGATAGACGGCATCAGTAATCTAAGTATCCAGATAAGGGGGGGGGGGGGGGGGAACCAGCTGGCAGACGTTCCCTGGGAGGGTTCATCCGTGCTGCCAATGGCAACAAAAATGTTGCTGCTTATTAAGCCTGTTATTAACATTTAATCAAAGGGATTAGAATGATTGCATTTTTATCAAGCACTGAGTCTCGCCCAAGTGACCCCCGCTCGAACCCCAAGGGTCCTTATACTTTTGGGGGTCAGGGGACTCAGACCTCCGTCCCTAACCTCAGGAGAGGAGGGGGCGGGACTTACTGGACCTCTTGGACCTCTAGGATACAGGATATTGCTGGATAGTTTAGCTCAAATCCTCCTTCACAGGAAATCACAAAAGAGCTGTGGTGAAGATGGTGACCATTGTCCTTTGAGCGGAGCTCTATAAATGAAAGCCCCCCCCACCCCACCCCACCCCCTCCTCTGATGACTTTCACATGCTCCCAAGTTGCTTGCTAATGGTTACACCTCCAAACACTTCAACACTCTGAAAGAACGCAACAGCACATCTATGAAGAGGAAGGACAGTTAGCAACGGTTTGTTGCGACATGATCAGGCTGCAGAGAACAAGATAGATTTGCAACGTTGGGATCACGGGGGGGAGGGGGGGGCGCTTGTGTGAGTGTGTGTGTCTGCATGTATAACATTGTGTGAGACAGAAAAACAGAGACAGATGGAGTCCAAGAACGGCCAACACAAAGAGCCAGTGTGTGCAGCCCGAGGCTGTCCATCACACGGACTCTCAGGGGCCATTCAGAACCACAGTCCAGCGCTTCCGGTCCAGAACAAGACCGCTGCTGAGCTCCATCCTGTGTCCCCGTCCAGCACTGCAGATAGCTCAGCCACAATGGGCCACAGCGGCCCCTTCACGGTTCACGAGGATCCTGACCTGCTCGTCAACGCAGGCAGGAAAACGGATCAGCATGCGAACAGAAAGAGGCACCGCTCCACAAACAAGCCAGAAACACCAGGGGTGCGTCTTCATCCTCGGGGTGCTGGACGCCAGACAGAAGCCCGACACCTCCAGGGTTTTTTACTTTAGTTTACCTTCATTTGAGACATAAAGATAGGTGGAGTAAATGAGGGACGTACAACAACGTAAGGCCAAGCAGAACTACTTCTATCAGCACAAGTCATCCTTTCATCTACCATAAGTCACCATCTATTATTACCAACTACATTTCAGGGGTTTAAGGTGCAGAAAGTGTGTGTGTGTGTGTGTGTGTGTGTGTGTGTGCGTGCGTGCATGCGTGTATGTGTGCAGGGATGTGTGTGTGTGTCCCAAATCAGGTTAATCCAGACAAGCATCAGTCCAGTTTACATGAGCTCATAATGATCACCTCCAGCTGGCTCTACTTCATCAATGCCCCCCCCCCCCCCCCCATCCTTCAACAGCAGGCATCGTGTGTCGACCGCACAAAGCTGAAATCTCCCAACAGCTGGGAACCTCAACGAGAAGAAATAGTGGGAATAAAACTTCACCTCCGAGTGCGTCGAGAAATACCAGCCGGATGATCAAGGCGGACAGCGGGGAGAGGACAGCGGGGAGAGGACAACGGGCAGAGGACAACGGGCAGAGGACAGCGGGCAGGTTTAAAACCAGGCTCCACACAGTCGTGTTTTAATATCGGATGCAAACAGCACTCACACAAACAAACACACACAGACACACAATTTGTGAGGAAGACACTAACTTTGTCCTCTCATCACCGAGTCCTAAACCGTCCACGGACCTCCATCCCGCTTTAATGCAGCATCCAGCCTCACATGTCGCTTACAGCTCGGTGTTGTTGTTTGTTGCTTCACGGCGGCAAGCTGCCAAAGCATCATTTAGGAGAATCTGTCTTTTTTCCACACTCAGAGGAGTGATACTTAAAAATGCCATAATGGCTATAATGGCCGTCCTGAAGGCACCGGGGGAGATCTGAGCCTGCAAATTCAACACAAGTGGTTTCACTGGAAACACTGGAAAGACGTACTAAGTGAGCTAATAGCTGTTGGACGCAGCTCATCCATCGCCGTGTGAGAGAAGCCGAGGGCCGTGGTTGGATGGAAAAGCACCGACAGCCATGTTGGGGTACAGGACAGAGGTAAATATGAGAACGGGTGATGCAAGAGGAAACCAGCACAGTGCCTTAATGGATTCTACAGGCTCACGAGTTCCTCAGCATTATATCAAGAGGGAGAGCTCTCACTGAAACATGGCCTCCGGTAAATAGAGCCTGTTTTAATGAGAATGACCACCCTAGACCAGCCGCGTGTGCATTTCAATCAGGAAAAGCAGAAGGAATTTAACTTATCCATTCAATTGAAAGTCTTTTCAAATGCATTTCTGAGAAAAAGAGACATTTTCAACAACAACAACAACAAAACGTTTATCTTGAGCGCTCTAAAATATCATTAGAGCATCTCTATATGCTAAAGGCTGATTACTTCTCTGGACTGGTAGTAGCCTGAGTGTAGGACTGATCCAATAAAAAAACCTAAATTAAATGTTCTAATTATTACTTTAAAGCAACGGAGATCATTTAGGGGATGCCCCTCATTCACCTCCATCATCATCATCATCGCCCCCCCCCCCCATAAACAACCCAAATGCACGCTGGGGTTTGACTGATCGATTCTGCAGCAGGCTCATCGTCCTAAAACGTACGAAGACGACTGAAGGCAATGCAGCATCCGCCCCCCCTGGAAACATAAGATCATAGAAATGAGCCCAAAGCAAAACGCTACAGGAAGAATCGACGCGCTGGAAGCATGACAGAGACGGCGCTCCTGCAGAGGTGGTCATGCACAAGCCACAACCGGGTTATCAATAGCGCTACAAACAAAAGGTGTTTGAAGCGGCATTTAAAAATCTTGTGGAGCAGAATGTACCCAATTATCATGTGTAGCGTAACATTAAAGCCCCAGTAAACACAGAACCGGCACTTTCCCAGAACTCACCGGTACCGCTGGCGTCCTGCTTCTGGTCTTGGTTTTCTTGTGTCAGAGTTTCCATGGTTGTTTTTCTCCAATGAAACAAAAATGTTTCCTTTCAGCAAATTCTCTTTTCCTTTCTTCCTCTTCCTCTCTCTCCTGACTTGCTGCCTAATTCAGCCACTCGTCTTCCTGTATGTTTCTACTCTCCCTCCCTCCCTCTCTCTCTCACCTCCACATGTGCTCTTTTCATCTCATCCTGCCTGATGAAAGTGCATCACTTTCCAAAATGCAGAGACCTTGTCGTAAAGCATTTGGTTGAGCGCAGCAATTGCCCCTGGCCATATCACTTGCAGGTCAAAGTTGAATTTGCAGCCACTATTTTCGGATTTAATTTGAGGGACATCCGTTTGTCCATCCATTGGGATAGGGACACTGACATCAGTACAGGAAAGCACAAAACATTGCCTAACCAAGAAGACTTTGAGATGGGTCAAGAAGCTGATAAAGGAGGGAGACATGAAAGAACGCTCGGAGGACGACCCGGTGAGAAACGGCACAGAGGAAGACGGACATCGAGAGATGAGCAGGGAAACGGCGAGGGAGACGGGGAAGAAGATCTTGGCTGTGTTTGTTTGGCAACAGCAGGCCAAGGAGCCCGAGGGACATGCTAATGAGAGGGGCTTTCAGCAGTGTGTGTGTGTGTGTGTGAGAGCCTGAGTGGGCTCTTCTCACGGATACCAGACCTCAGAGAGAGAGGGGGGGGGGTCAGCAGGGCCGGAGAGCCTCAGGGGTCAGGGAAGTGAACTTAGCAGGGATCCCACAACAACAAACGGGGCGCTAATCCGTGTGCTTCTTCACCGTCAGCGCTGTGAAACGCCAGGAGAACTGGTGCACCGAGACGCCATCCCATAATGCAGCAGCAATGGCCGTCCGAACCCTGTGAATGGGAGCATGCATCCGATTCTGGGCTAATTATGCTGCTGAATCTCTATGGATCAAACTTCAGAGTCAGTTAGCCTACGCTGTGGTCCATTTCAACACGATTCTCTCTGTAGCTTTCGTTGTTATTCACGCCGTCACGACTCGGAAGATTCTCAAACTTCAACATCGCGTCAGTCTCAGCAGGGTCATCGGCCACCTCCACCCTCATCAGAGCTTGGACTCCACAAATGGATTTATTATTATCTAATCTAATTGTGGGAATGATCATGTGAACGCAGGAGGAGTGCCCGAGTGCTGCATGCTTGACACTGACACGCCCGTACTTGAGCACACAGTCTGAATGATGATGAAGCGCATACAAATAAAAGGAGGCTTCATTGTGGGTCAACCTTTCAAGCTGTGAGACTCGGGGGGCCCGAAATGCAGTGTTTAGTCACCCGTGAAGACCTGCACCCTGCTGGATTCCCACCGAGGAAGGGTCCCTTTGGGACGTAAAGACACTCACAACAGCCTCGGAAAGCAGCCTCACCACACCAGAGCAGTGGAGGACGGACGGACGGACGGAGAGGCCCCGTCGACAGCATCACAAATTCATTCCAGTATCATCTTAATTATTCATAATGATAATAATCTGGTACCAAACTGCATTCCTCAAAATAATCGCGTCAGAAGAGCTCATCCTTTAACGATCAAACCAACATGACTTTCTGCTCGGCGCTGCTTTTTCCGAAGAAGAGAAATCTTCTTCTGAACATGCCATCTGTCTTCAATCATCACAGCAAAGATATGCGGACAGCGAAGAGGGAAACAGTCAGGCCGGCTTATAATGAGCGCTGTGCTCCGTCAAAAGCTGTGGACGAAGAGAAATTCCTTTCTCTCAGCATCATTACTGGAAATCACAGGAGGAAACTCCAACCGTATTGACGCAGCAATAAAACACATATTGCTGCGTCAACTGATAGAACGTAAACCCTAAGGAGATTAAAGTTTTGGGCTATAATTAATGATGGTCGTGTTGAATACTGATGACAAATGTTATTATCAATTCATCTTCTGGCTCTTCTCTCAATTATTACATTTGATTGGTCAACATCAGCGTGGAGTTTAGATCCACAACCCCGATTCAAATCCAACTAGCTCTGATAGGATTCTCCTCTGGGCTGGTGCATCTTACGTGGTACATTTTTAGGATTGTATTTTTCTCCACATTGTAATTACAAATGTCAACCAGACAATACCCACATTATCCGACTCAGCACTTCTGTAATTACATGCTATCCTGCCAGATCTGGAAAGTGAGAAACACACACTCTGGGATGCCTGGCAGCCACGTTCTGCCTCCCGAGCATCTCCATAGCCACCGTGGCTGCAGAGAGCGAGCGAGCCAGCCACAGATGCTTCACATTAGCTCGGCCTTCTGGCGTACAGCACCTTGGAAACTTCCACCATCGCCTGGCCGTACGACAAAACCGAAGCATTATATAAAACTGGAGACAACAAGTTTATGCAAATCAGTGTGAGGACAGAGAAACCTGCAAGACAGTGAAAGAAAAAGTAAAGCGCAGAAAGGGAGATGTTTTTAGTATTTGTAGCCCACAACTCCTCATTCAAGCCATGAACCGCTGCCATTTTGGAGAAGAGTGAAGGTCTGCATAATTGTTTGTTTTTCTCTTCATAGTGTACTAAATATTTTAATGATATAAGTCTGCAAGAAGCTTTGTGGCCTGCCACACTATTATAGAGCCAATGAACCCGGCATTGTGCATTATCCTGCTAAATAAATAGAACACACCCCTGGAGAGGTTTTCTGTATAAAACTTGGAGATTTTAAATATCGTTTTTCCTTCTTAGCGCAGCCGCTGGGGGTGCAGAGGCCTGGCGAGAGTTGCATCAGGAAGGTCATCCGGTGTAAAACCCGTAACAGTTCGACAATGCAAATGTTAAAAATACCAGAAGTAATAAACCTGGTGTGAAGTCAGATCTGTAATTTGATGTCGTTCTTACACAGCGATGAGGATCGCCACAACTTTCTCACACTTGAAGCGCACAAGCTTGTGAACGCACACATGCTAAACAGAGACCTAACTAGCACAGAGGCACGGACGCACCAGACTTCCAGCTAATTTTGGAGTTGCTTCCCATGAAGAGCCCCCTCCCTCCTCTGTTTCTTTCTGTGAACCGCTCCCGCTGATCCCATTGTTCTCACGCTGCCAACCTCTGACCCTCTTCGGAGATTCCAACACTGTCTCATTAGATGGAGCGAGAAAGTCCTCCTTTCAGCGCCAGACTGTGCTCCTCCATAGACCAGCCAGCCAGACCCCAGCGAGTCAGGATTCATCACCAGCACTATGACAACAGAACAGAGGACACGGAGATGGCTTTAACGCCATTGTTCCACGGGGGGGGCTCTCCTCTCCTGCCCCAAAGCGCTGCATCCTGTGGCGGGGGTCCTGGGAGGGCAGAGTTCGCTGTAACCTGAACCTGACACTTCCACCCCTGCAGAGTCCCGTTTGTCCTCAGATTCACAATGGAAGCAGGGAAAATGGGAACTAAGTGCTTAACAAAAGTGGAGAAAAAACAGTTCATGAGAGAAACACGGAAGCTAATCTCTGGTGGTCAGACCCCACCCCCCCACCCCAGATATTAGTGACAGTGGGTCAGTCCATTATTGCTTTAAGCACAGCTTCAAACAGCAGGAACTGTAATGACCATCACACTGCACATTATGAAGCAACAGCTACGCAGAGCAGAATCTATTTATGGCAGCATCTGATGCAACGCAGTCTCTCCATCATTATCGGTGTCTAAACATTTACACTTTCAGGAATGCATTCCGAGCAAACGCCATCATTCACACGATGCCGACGTCTCCGTAGAAGGAAGCGTGCGATCCACGCGGCTCACAAACGCTGCGCCGATAGCAAAAATAATAAAAGCACTGCTGAAATTAAGATGCAAGCACTCCAGTTTGCATCCCGTGAATATAAATAACACAATGCACAATGCACACAAGCTGTCACACACCTGGTCTGTACATTCCAGATGCTCGCTTCCCCTCTTTGCGTTGTACGTACAGCTGTAATATCGTTTTCCCATAGAGAAAAGGTCAGAAGCTAAGATGACTGATGCGGTTTCTCGGTGGTGAAGCTGTGATATCAACACTCGGAACGGATCTCCCCCCTGGCCTGTATGCGGTTACAGGTTCAAGCTGTTCTACAGACGGACACATCTGGGATTTCCTCTCCCTCAGAGCTGCATTTACCTAAAACTCATGATGAGTGGCTCAAAACATCAAAGGTGCCTCACGCGATACCGACAGATGCTGCCGTCTCCCTTTAAACTATTACAGGTTACTTTTTTAAAAATCTGATCAAATTGAAATCCATCTTCTCAACCCCCCCCCCCGCCCCCCCCCCAGCAGCCGCGCAAACACCCTCCCTCAGCTATTTGGTTTCCTGCAGCTGTCACTTTATTAAAGCTCAGCTATTTGGGATTCTCATCCGCTTGGCAGAAGTGCCTCTTCCTGCCCATCAAGCCTTTCTCTGGAGAATAAGCAGACGATGAAAGCTCTCCCGTTGTAATTGGGCAGGAAAGTGATTCCTGGCAGAAGAGAGTGTGATTCCAGAGGCCTCTTACTCTGGTTTATGTGGTTTGTATGCAGAACCGCATTACAAGCACGCAGGCGACGAACAGTCCTGTGCGTCTCCTCCTTAGAGAAGCAACTCGGCAAACTGTGAAAACATACTGATATGACTTTTCACGTAAAAATTAATAGACGCAAATATAAAGTTGGGGTAAGCGGTCATTGAAATTCCCAAGCGCAGCAGTGTTGTGTCGCCGCCTCCAAATGTTCTCCGGCTGCCTGGCGAGGCTGTTCATATGGTGATCGTGTCTCATTGGGGTGCGAGCGTTCCCCCCGATGCTTTTGTCTTATGGTTGTTTAGCAGCTGCGTATAAAGCGGCGAGGACAAAGACGTATCTGTGGAGGTTTGAATAAATTCAGCGGGCAGACAGCCAACAGCTGAATCCTCCAGGCTCCCACAGTGAAAAGCAGTCGGATGCACTCGGCTCCCACTCCTCACACATGATCGGACGTTAGTTGGATGCTTCTTATTTCACATCTGCTATGTGGTCACGTCAAGCGCCGACAAAACTTAAATGACTTGTGGAAATAAATAGAAACAATACTTGCATTTATGCACATTCTCCCAAAGAGGAAAACTGAATTGACCACCCCGACAGAACTAAACGCAGCTGAGAACCCCCCCCCCCCCCCCCCCCCCCTTCCTCTCTGATTATAGGGTAAGGAAAGAAATCAAAAATCTACTTGGAATCTTTAACAGCCAATTCCGGGGGCCGTCTGTGACTCTGGTCTTGCTGCTCAATGACTCCATTACGATCCATCTGCCTGCTTCCGGTCAGGAGAATTCAGGTCATTCAGGGAAAACCTGATTGACTTTTTGATCAATGACCACAGCCCATGTGAGGGGGGGGGGGTAGAAAGTCCCGCACTGGGGCCGAACGCCTGTTGAATGAGTGGCTGAACGTTCATCAGCTGGAGGCCGCTTCGCTTCGTGAACCGATGATTTCTCAGATGCCATCCGGAACAATCATCTGACTGTTAACAAAACATGGATACAGGATGGTGCTCGGCCCGCAAATATCACCCCTGACCTCCGTGTGCATGTTCAAGACCTTATTATGCATGTATTTGACAGTTTAACCTTGAGGATGGTGGGTGGTTGTCTGATAAGATAAAGACCACATTGTATCCAGGGTCCAGCTGCATTCGCATATCCCAAAGTCTTCTGCATATAAAAGGTATTTTCAGGCATTTAAATGCCATCCTGATTCCACCACGTGACACACACACACACACACACACACACACACACGCACACACATCCTTTCTCTTCCACAGTGAATAGGCGTCTGTAGTTAAAGTGACGGCCAGGGCACATGCTTGAAGCATCTATTCCAATCATTTCATGTCACAACGCTCAATGGCCCCCTTGTTGTCGGAGGAGTTATTAAGCTCGACTACTTAAAAAGACTCTTCTGGAAGACTAGAAAGGCCTGAGAGAAACAAAGAAAGGAAAGGAGACCCAGAGAGAAAGACGAGGGAGATTTCTCAGGATACCCAGAGGTACTGCAATGGAAGCAAGGGATGGGGGGGGGGGTCTTCTTTATAAAGACGCACATTTGCAATAAGTACTATGGGAGCCTTGCCTACTGTATAATTACTGGTGAGGCTGCATCATATGTTATGCCAAATGGAGGCCAAGAAATTATGTAACTATGGCAACAGCTACATCAGAGAGCATATTTGGTGTAATTAATAAATGAAAACAGGAAATGAAAAACCAATTTAGACTCGGGGGATTTCTTTATTCAGACAATTAAACACGAACCAGAGTGAATTTCGTTTGGGGCACCCTTCGACCATCGGTGACTCATTTTTGCAGTCTTGCGTTTTTCCTCTCGGAAACAGAAGCGCGTTCACGACCTGCAGTTTGACCTCCGAGGACAGAATCACAACGCGTCAACTAAAACAGCGAGGAACTTATCTGGGTCTTTGTTATTGCTCGGCCATTAGTTGACAACTTGTTGATTTCAAGAGCAAAAGAAATGCCTCCGCTTGCACAGCATTTGCTGTCAAGGACCTTTCCTCTCCTGGGAGTCAGGACAGGGTCAGAGCGCATGCAGACAACCTCGTGTGTCGGTGACAGCCATCCCTGCTGATGGGGGAGGGGGAGGGGCTGCACAATCAGACACCGTCCAGACATCCCAAGTCAGATGGAAGAGGAATGCAAAGCACTCCAGTACAGAAGAAAAACCAACATCCTCAAGAAGGACGCGGTCCAGCTCCCGTTGGTCGATCTCTGACCAGTCAGGAGGTTCGATCGCGGCATTGGGCGCCGGGTTTTCATCTCCAGTTGAGCAGATCCCGAGTCAGTAACGGCCGATGCGTCTAAAAGGCACTTTCACCGCTGTCAGATGAGATTTACTCCAGTTCTCCTGAACTATTCAAAAACAATGATGCAACACTTGGATCCGCTGCGATCTTTTTCCACGAGACCACCCCGCTGAACGCAAAACACTCCGAGTCACTCCGAGGAGAAGGCTCAGGAGTTTCCAGAAGGAAAAACAATCTTCCCCTTTTCACAATCAGGATCTGGCTCGAAGCGGAGCGGACGCGGCGGTCAGAGCGTTTGCTCGCCGACCCGGGGCAGATCTGCACGTCGGGAACATAACTCAACGGTACCTGAGGCAGATAACCTGCATGATGGTTCATTTTCCAGAGGCTGAACGTTTGTTTTTTTCTTTTTCAAATGCGTCTGAAACTCAATCTGTTTGATTTCTTTCCTCTTTCTTCTTCTCAAGCACAAACTGCAGCAAGGAAAATCAATCGAGCTCGCATCGCAGATCCACGTCACGCTTTTCATCGTTAAAAGGGGGGATGATCGTCACATGCAACGATCGTTTATCACCGGGCCAACATTCTCACTTCAGATCTGTTCGCTCATCGATCGGCTCCCCGACAACCAAATGTCGCCTGTTGGGAAAGTTGTTGGGAAAGTGTCACAGGAATAACTCTAAGAATGAGATATTCTTGGAGAATGACTCGCTCTGAGTCGAGCTCAGCAGACGCACGCCAAGTTACCCTCCCACATCCCTCCCACTGTTGAAGCGTTCACCGCGAGGACGGAGCAGAAGCTCTCAGAACCATTTGGGCCCTCTGAGAGGCGAAGGTCGCTGCAAAATCCAGTCAGACATCTTCAGATCCACGAGCTTCAAGACATCCGGTTTATTTTGGGCCAAAGAGTCGCACGAAGGCGGCCGAAGCTTCCCCGACACATAAAACACACGTTTCCTGCAGCTGATTCACAACGACAACAACAAGCTGCATCGTTTTACTCTGACGCGGCCGCGGGGATGCTTTGATTATAAAACAGGAGCTTCAGTCGATTGCCACGCAGACCGATATCCTCGGAGGGGACTGTGGGGAGTGGGGGGGGGGGGGGGGGTTCACACGGTATCTGCTCCGAGAACTTCCCTCTGCACATTCAGAGCCGCTGGAGCGGCACAAAGGAGCACAAAGACGCCTCTGTGAGGAGCTTCGGGGTGAATTAATGAGCGTTGATGAAGCGTTCGTCCATCGCCTCGGCTGCACAGACAGACAAGCAAATACACAAAACAGAACTCAGACCCGCTGAACGGCCAGAGCTGGAAACTTTCCTTCTCGCCGTCCATCCCAGCGCAGGAGGAGGACGCGCTGGGGGTGCTTTGGGGGGGGGGGGGGGGCGTTATTCCCAGTGTGCCGTCCCATCTGGTCCGCAGGTTGCTGCTCCTTTACAGGCTCAAGGCTGTTTCTAAACACGCACGATGATGAGTGGCTCACACGCAGGTTAGGAACACTGTTTGACGCGCACGAACGCAGCGGTGGCGCGTCTGAGTCATGAAACGCGTCGTCTCCGAGTTTTGTTTTTCCACCAGTGAGTCCTGAAATAACTGAGAACTGGTTCTGCTCATCGCAACAGATTCAGCTGGAATTGATCCGGATTTAACACCTCAAAAGAGTCGACAGGTCGGAATCCCGATCGGCCTAATCTCCCTAATCCAGCACGGAGCCTCGTGAAACCGGGTCCGGTCAACGGCGCGCTGCTGCAGCCGCAACTTTAACGCTAAAATAAACCCGGATGATCGGTGCGCAACGAAAGTTGGAGCCGCAAAAACAAAGTGTGACGCGTCCTCGTGTCGGTCCAACTGTCCAACCTGTCCAACATGTCCAACATGTCCAAACTGTCTCACGCGTCGCTTTAGACTCACCCATTGTTCAGAGCGTCCGAAGTTAAGCGCTGCGGTGAACGTTGACCCCCCAGCGACGATGCTGCTGCGTCCTCGGATGCAAACTGGCCGCCCGGCTGCGCAAACATTCAACACCGCGTCCCTTCGGAGGCAGCCTGCGTGACGTCACCACAGAGGGGATTACATGGGAGGACTCCCCCCGCTCTGATCCTCCCTCCCAGACCGTTCAGATCATCTCATGTCAGGAATGTAAGCAAATAAAAGGGTCCAAATTCAAAATGCAAGCCAAGCGAGGTTTCTGTGCGTTATCGATCACCAGATAACACGTGATCAGGTCAGCTGCAACAGGCTGACGACGGCTAAAGGAAGTCTTATCAGAGGTCAGAGGTCAGTTTGGTGGTTCGTTTACCAGAAAGCCATCCGAGCTCTGATCTTTTCTTTAGTTCTGAAGGTTTGTTCAGCAAAATTAAGAAATAAACAATAAAGTAACATAATGTAATAATTAGGTGCTAAATAAATAAATAATCTGCAACTTAGGAAATGGGTGGAAAATCATTTTTAGAAAAAGATGAATTATTTTGTTGCAATAATTCTTTCAATCATAGCTGGGGTTAGTTTACTGCGTAGAATTTAATGATCATTCATTCATTCATCTTCTTACCCGAAATCCAGGTCATAGGATCTACCGGAGCCAATCCCAGCAGTCTACGGCGCGAGGTGGGGTACACCCTGGACAAGCCGCCAGTTTACTGCAGGGCCGACAGACAATCACTCACACTCACACCTACAATTTAGCATCACCAATCCTCCTGAGCTGCAGGGTTTGGTGGTGTGAGGGAGCCGGAGAACCCGGAGAGAACCCATGCAGACACGAGGAGAACATACAAACGCCTCGCAGAGAGGCCCCGAGTTGGATTTGAACCTCTGACCTTCTTGCTGTGAGGCTTCAGCACGACTCGCTGCGCCACCATGCTGCCCTTAATGATAATAAATGTGAAACAAATACTGAGCCTGGAATAATTGAGATCGTCTTCTGGTGGTTTGATGAAAGTAAAAACAGTCTCACATCTGCGCCGTGGAAAAATAAATCTTCCCCTGCATACGCCGGTCTGATCTGAGCATCTCTTATTTCCTATCCGTGCACCGATTAGAAGTCTTCCTCTCCATAAGATGGAGCTGGACGGTGTGCTTCATGACTTCCTGTCTGTGCGTGAACAGCGATCCGCGTCGGAACATCCCAGCACTGTGCAGGCTGTTGCAGCCGACAGACAGCAGGTATGCAACTGTTACCATTGTGGACCACAACAAAACGGAGCACATCAAGAAGAGCTGCCATGGCTCAGCTGTGAAAGGAGGGATGTTCTACGCGTTTCCCCTCGCTAAAAAGTCAAGTGTGAGTCATGCTAGAGGTTCTGGTGCAAGCAGAGCTTTTGCTGTCGCGGGCGATTCTGTGACTGTGCACTCGAGTTTCTCGTGGAATTAAAATGCCATCCAGGTGAAATAAAATACTGGAAATTTCCATTTGAAATACATTCTGGAAAAGATTTGTGAATCAGAAAGACGTGCTGAAGCCTGCCAGGTTTCGACCCGGTGATTTATCGAGTGGTCGACTCGTGAAAACGAACAGCGTCACATGTGGGTAACGTATCAGACGGAGTAGAACTGTGTGTTGTTCTTGCTGAAGAAGGAATGTCAGGACTTTCAGCCGAAGACCGGAACATTTGTGGAAGCCGTTTTTGCTCTACTAATGCTACTTGGCAAGAAGTCAGGCAGTTCAGAACGACTGAGAGAATCCTGCAGCGTCTAATCGCACGTATAAAGACGCTGCTGAGGAGCTGCACCGAACAGGGCAGCTGCCATGGTTACCAACAGCTGAGACGAAGACAGACGCCCCAAACGGGCTCAAAACGAGAGACCTTCTAAAACACCTCTTGCTTCAGATCGAATCCTGCATGACTTGGTGGGAGAGCGCCGGCCTGCAAGGCGTCGGCTCGTGATACTGCGTCAGACGTTCAGGGAATAAAAGCCTCTGGTCAAATTAGCAAAATCACACAAAACATCTCCATTAAAATTCCTGGGTTTGTTTTCCATGGCATTCCAAGTATCTTTGTTGGGGTAAACACATGTTCAGTAACAAGCAAACATCCGGTGCTTTGTGTTTTATGGCTAAAGCTGTGGACCATTATTGTCCACACACGGGATGGTTTTCCCAGAACAGACATGGTTCAGCAAATAAAAGTTACAGCTCAGCATGGAAATATCCAAATGAAACATCTACACATACGTCTTAACGCAGAAAGGTTTTATTGACTGCAAGGACAATCTGTGGATCTACAACTTGACTTTCATGTTTGAGGTCAAGCTGAAGGGTTAGTTAATACTTTAAAAAAAAAACGTAGATCATTGACACTTTGTGAACTTTAGAGATGAGCAAATTAGGTAAAACCAGAAAAGCAAGAGAGCGCAGACCTCCGTCAAGCAGCTCATCCCCCTCCTATTTGGATTTGGAAATATCCAGGAAGTCACCACCAGGGTGCATCGCCGCTGCTCCATGTCTGAGAAGAAGCTGTGAACAGGTCAAAGCGGGGAGACGAGCATAAGCTGTGTTGCATCCTGTGCCTTCTGACTCCTGGTGATGTAAACTGGAAAGATTTGGGAGGGAACTTGACAGGAAAACAAAGAGCCACTGTGGACGGCCTTGTGACTCGGCCTCCGGAGACAGCTGGGTCATTGCAGCGTTGCGTAGCGGATGCATCGCGACCATAAGGAGACTACAGTGATGTAGACCTGATTCATGTTGACCCGATTCTTTTTCTGCCCTGACTGTGACGTGAGCGGCTGCTAGATTCCTGCACCGCTCCCATCTCCTGCTGGCTGGCAGGAATGTTCACAGGCAGGGAGCAAATCAGTCACTCACGCCCATCAAAGTCACATTTGATGGTTCATTTTAGTTTTCACTCATGAATGTGATTTTGTGAGACCAAAAAACCTTTTCTCCCTAACTGAAGTGAAAGCTTGACACTTTGGCACCGATCTATACTCTGCTGCCATCTTGTGGTTCCATCTATGGTGGCCCGTCTTTGTTCACATGCCTGTTGTGTCCTCACAATGCAGACCTGACAGTATTTTCTTGAGGCCCTTTATGGTCTGTGTTGTTCCAAATAAGTTCTTATCAACATGCGACATGAGAGAGAGAAGAATAAGTAGAAACACACGCTGATGAATATAATGTGTGATTTATCATAATTTCATATAAAAGAAAATTAAGTATTCCAAAGTCGATTCAGGAATATCAGTTTATTCTGCAAAAGTATATTCAAGCACTATTGTTTTACTTGAAATGTACTTTTCTACGCCTCGCACCCCTTACAAAAGTAATATCTCATATGAAGATGAAGATGTTTATCCATTAAGCAATTACATTTATTTATTTATTATTTTTGCTAAATTGTGTATGTGTATAAAGGGTAATGTATTACTGTATTTGCAGTGTTGTCATATTTGCTATCCCTCATGACTCAGAATTCAGTGTTTTGATAATTAAACCCACGAGATGAAAGGTGCTGATTAAATCCACACTTGTTCTGCACAGCAGACCGAAGGCCGATTGGTATACTGTGATTCTAAATTAATCAGAATCTTCTCCAGATTGACATCACACATCAGATGGTTTTGGATCAGCCTTGATGGATTAAACATTTGCATGTTCAAGTGCCTCACAAAGCCTGAGCTGTTGGTCCATGCACAGATGAGTTATTAGTAGATATGTTGAATTAACCACTGCCATTAATGTGATTTCTTTTTTTGTATCACTGATGTTGAAAGTCATATTTCTCCAGAGGTCTGCTGTTATGTTGTGTGACAGATTAAGAGAAAGGTGTGCTTGAGTTTACCTGAGGGAAATCATCCAGTTGTTGGATGACAAGAGACTTGATGATCTGAAAGGCAGCTGCTCTCCTGCTGACTCTGAATCTCTGCTGTATGTCGCTGTTATTTATTAAATAAATAAATAATCAATCAATCAATCGATCGATCAATAATTTTTCGATCCAAGGTGTAAGTATTAATTTACTGGAATATGAAGTATTTTGCCATTTACTTATAATGGAGGCGTTTTCCAAAAATCCTATCTTGTAAAATCTGCATTCAATTCACTCACCAAACATCATAAAGGGCTCCGATTTGAACTATCATGAAAAATGTCTTCTGGATCTGATCCAGAACGAGGTCAGGGAAAAAAAAACATGAAATTTTAATCTTAAAACCCATTTATGGCTTCAAAAATCAGTAAAAATACAAATCAACCCCCGATTCACTTTTTGTCTGACAATCCAAAACTGTTAAATATGAGGCACAAACAGAATAGCAGAATTAAGAAGGGGGTCCATTTCTTTTTACTGTGTGCAAATGATTGCATTTAACTTTCAATACATTTTATAAAACGATTCGCTATCTTTATAATCATCAGCATTCCTGAAGGCAACTGTGTCAAATTAAATGGTAGCATCCCTCAAGTTTGTATTTAGCAGTGAATTGTCACGTCTATTTGCAGGTCGATTACTCCCCACCAACCTTGATCATCATTTCCCTGCCGTGTGGTTTGCGAACACAATGCCGATTTTAATTAGAGATAAATGCCTGTTCTTACAGCTCTCTCACTTGGAGGCTTGGTGACCTCTAAATGGCGACGTTTCAATGTGGTTTTCAATTCACGCCAGCAAACAGGATTCTCAGGAGGACATTTGCAGTTGCACATTAATGCTGCACCAATTGCTCATTGCACTGTTTCAATTAATTACTCGTTTTCCAAATGGATTTTATCTACATGTCCCCGGTGCTGACACAGTTCTCGCTCTCCACTGGAAAGCGCAGACGAGGCGAACCATTTGTTCACTCACATTTACCGGCTGTAAAAGGGACACAGACAGGAAGTTATTTTGAATCACTATAAAATACATTTCATGTGCTCTTCAGGTTTGTTATATATATTCATGTCCGGTAAGTGTTAGTGTTTATGGGATTCCTGCATGTGGCTGCGCTCTATAAAAGGAGATTGGTCTTTTTTTTATATTGAGAACAGTTTTCTTTTAACGGATTCATCACCACCTTCAGTTACTTTACCAAAGTCTTATTGAAGCCATTGAACATTTACCTGATCACAGTATATAGCACATTGGAGCAACCCCCCAAATAGTTTCTTTAGACGTGTCAATTTAATAAAATAAAATAAATAAAAAAGAATTACTGGTGCATTCTCTGCTTGCGGCCCCGTCCCGGAAGACGAGAGGAGCATGGCCGGGTCACAGACAGAGGCCAGCCGTGCCATTATTGTCCCCCGAGGCGGCGTTTCATAAGAAAACAGACGCATCCGGGAATGAGTCTCACTGAGCTTCGTCCACATCGATCCACAAACACAGCCAAAGAATGACCAATGTAGAAAGAAGCATCTGAGGTGTATGTGTGTGTGTGTGTGTGCTTAATTTTACTCTTCTACCTAAGGCTGGCCAGTTCATGGCTGTTGGCGGGGTATTTCACCATCTGGTTCACCTGCATCTGGTTCACCTGCATCAACGTGCATTCGATGATTCGGCCATCCTCATTGCTTTGTGGGTTAAAGTGTGTCGTTTTTTTAGGTCAGTGCTCTTGTTTTTGCCGTGCTGCCCTCTTAGGACAGAGACGCCCATGGAGGGGCGACGTGCTGCTCTCTTACGTGACACCATTAGTCTCTGTGTGTCCCAACAGCTCAGTGTCAGCTCATAACCCTGGAAGCTTTGGGACACATTGCAAATGTAGACTCCTGCTCAAATGTTCCCAAGTTTAAAGCATTAAATATGTGGTTCCAGTCAATAAGAATGCTGTTTCAAAAAGCGTAACTTTTGGACTAAAGATATTTGCAAGAGTTAATAACGCGTACATCGAAGGTCAAGCTTTCAATGGCATATTTGTGTGTCTGCTTCTTTAAAAAAAAGCAATCAAATAAGGAAATTGTTTAAACATTGAATCTTATTCACCATTTGTTTAAAAACGTCCATTTTGTGAGTCTCTGGGTGATTATTTGTGACCTTTTTCTTTACGTCGCTTCTCCTTTCACTGCTTTAGACAATTAACTGATGCTAAATTAAACCGTGCCTCGTGTTTTTCTCTCCTGCGTGATGAGTGCAGCTGCAGCAGATTAATGTGTATATTTGTAAAGTAAAATCTAATTGGAAATTGTTGCTCACTTGTGCCTGCTCTCATGCTGAGCGTGTGGTTTTGGCACACACGCAGAGGAGAGTCATTAGTTATGTGCGTCATAACGAGAAATCAAAGGGTGCTCTTACCATGTGGATCCCACTTTCCAAATATATTGGCAGCAATTAATTGTGCTCTCCCTCAGAAACCTCTCAGTTTTTGAGGTTGGATTTATCATCAGAGAAATACAGCTGCTTCAATCCGCTTATCAATGTGTGTCTCAGCGTTGTTACCATGGAAACTGTGTTTACTGCCCCACAGAGTTCTAAAAATGGTTCCAAAGTGATAACAGCGGCAGCTGAATGAAGGCAGTGCAAACATGTGATGGACAATGGAAATCACTGGCGTGAAGCTTACACACGTGTGTAGAACGTACGCACAGGTTTCTATTTAACTTAAGATAATCAAATTGTTTGGCCATTTTCATCCTTCTGATTATTTTCAGCTCTGAAAAAAGAGTCAATGACCCCCCCCCCCCCCCCCCCCCCCTCCTCTGCTCCCCGATATTTATTCTAGCATCTTTTCAGCAGGATTTGTGGCTGCCCTGAAAAGGTGTTGAATATATTATAGCTAACGGGCACAATTTGGATTTAGACAAATTTAAAACTGAGTTTGACCTTGTGGCAATCTATGCACAGTGAGAATAGCATGCATTTGTTTGCTTGTTTTATTTTTCCCTACATTATTCACACAGTAAAGATATATCCCTTAAAGCTATGACCACATCTTGAGTCTGACTTTCCATCGTCTGTTGTCTCCTCAGTCCGAGCTGCTGAATATATCCATCTGCGTATTAACTCAAAGTGAAAAAGACACGACTGGAATGATAAACAAAACACTCCTCATAATTATCTAGCCACTGCTGTGCTCTATTATCACGGTAGTTTTATGTCTCTCTGTGAATCCTAGCTGATGTATTTTGTGGGAGACACACTCTCATACAGAGGAGATAGCTACAGCGCCGTTCCCATGGCGATCCGTTTGGAGGAAATAACTTTGCATTCATCAAGTAGGATTTGACATCACTGGGGGAAGGTTGAGTTTCAGTGAGGCTCTGCTATCTTATTAATTAGTCAGTTCTTTCTTTCTTTCTTTTTTATTTATTTCTTTCTTTCTATCGATCTATCTATATATATAAGGTATGTGATTAAATATGACAAACGTTCCAGAGCAAAAGAAGGAAATGCATAAACATGTTCTGAGGGCATTGACACTGTTTCCAAAATGTCTTCTTTAAAAGAACAAGTTACAGTAAATACAGGTCATGTTCCATTCATTAAAATAGTATTTTAAATAATGATTCTGTTTTCAGGCCATGTTTTACTGTAACTGTAGATTAACTTGAGAAAAACGACAAATGTGCCAAAAACAGCTCGGGTTAAAAATGGAAGAAGAAAAATTCAGAGAAAATGTCAAAGTAGCTCCGACTACGGCGCAGCTGTGAATAAAAGACAGCCACCAATGCTATGGGACACTTTCAACACAGCATGATGGGTCTGAGGAGAGATATGCTGTGACCAGTGAAGAAGATGCTTTCCAATGAGAGCATGTTTCTGTCACTCATTCTTTATGTTAGAATAAAACCCAACCAAACATGTGACGTTTTCCTGCGAGAGGCATTTAAGTTTAAACGATGACCCGAATTTAGCTCAATGCTAACCCTGCTACAGAACTGGACCCATTTTGTGTGTAGCTTTACTTTAACGTGTTCTTCAACCTGACAGACTGCATGCTAGTCATTTTTATGAAGCCGTGTTTGTGCACGCACATCCTGTCTTATATCCTATCAATGAGCCGTAATCTGTGTCTGGTCTGATGCAACCGGTCACGTCTGCCCACATCTCAAAAGGGATTTTTACAAACGCGGTTTGAAAATTCCGATATTTCACTGACGTATCAACACAATCACGCGTTCATTTTCCGCACGAGCCCCCGAGATAGTAAGAGATTAGTTTCCTGCATAAATATCTCAGAGTAAAAGCATTCCTGCTCTGCCGGTGTCCCCCCTCCTGTTGGAACATGCATCCAAATTGCACTAAAAAGGAATAAAACTGATAAACCATTTGCATTCAATCTTGAATCCATTCTTGCATCATTTTGACAGCTGCACAACTGTGGCTTCAACATTCAGTCAGACGCGCCTGTGAGAGCTGGGACTGTGAGCCAGCGTCACCGAGGAGCCGGACGGGAACAGTATGTGCGCCGTGCAGGGTTTGGGTGAGTGCACACCAAGGGGAACTTGGGGGGGGGGAGACATCCTGACATGGAGATCTGAGGCAAAGCATGATGGGTGCACCGTTCGCTTGAAGAGGAATTGCTTAACAAACTGCACGCAGTCTTAAGTGTTTAATACGATGCATATAGCCGGCAAGAGCCATTTTATTTAAGTGTGTGCAGATGAAGTGACTGTGGGGCATGCCGGGCTCTCGACTGGGGATCGGTGCGTTTTCAGCGCTCATTGATGGAGAAAGGCTCCACGCCCATCAGGTTGCTCTCTCTGATGAAGGGTGGCTGTGATTGACAGATGCCCCGAGCTGAAGAGCAGCATCCATCCTCGTGGGCATTTACGCTGCTCATCCACCCATGGTTCGCATACTGCACCTAGGAAGTAGTGCAACATGTGTGCATGTGTGTGTTGCATCGTGGCTGTGTGTATGATGTGCATTTTTTTCTTGTATGCCACACAGGCTCTTAAAATAGCTTCAGTGTGTCGTGGACTGGCACCAGAGCAATGCAGAATCCCCTCATTAAATTCCTCACACTCCTCACGCTGCGTGTTGCACCGTCTCATCACAGAAGCTCACACCAAGGTCTGCGTCCCTGCTGGACTCCGGAAGTGCCCCCGGGAGTTGAGTTATAGAGCGAAAATGTCATTAAGTGAGATAAAGAAACGAGGAATCGATGGGGCCGTAGATATTCTGTCTCCACTCCAGTGCACATAAGCAGCGTGGCTGGAAAAGCCTGCGTGTTGTTTCCAGGTGAGCCCCCCAGTCGCTCCACAACTCCTCGGCTATTGAGGAGGATCGATGAAAACAGCGGAGCCACACTGAGGGGGGGGGGGGCGTCTTTCAACCCCTCCTATGAAATACTTCTGCACACAAACATAGATACTAGAGAGGTGACATTAACAGCCGCAGAAAAGCAGCCGAATTATCGACACGTCTGTGTTGAGCGTGGGCGGCGCCAGGATGGAGCCTCGCTCGTCTTGAGCCAGTCATTTTAATAGCTGTGTGGAAACTGTTGGATGAGGAAGGCAGACAGATCTTGTCAAGAAGATTGTTCTGCTTTATCCTGTCCTTTCACAGAGAGAGGGGGAGCGAGAGAGAGAGAGAGAGAGAGAGAGAGAGCATCTGTCTCAGCCCTTCGTGATGCACAGATCCGACAGGTCGTTCTTTAATTAAACGACTTTACGAGCCTCGAGTCTCTTCAGCATGGATTCAGTCAAGTGAAGCTCTGGTTGGTCATTAGGCTGAAGCTAACAGGAGCCGTCTCACAGACGGAAAAGAAATGACTTGATTTCAGGAGAGAGAATGTGTTATTGTTAAAATACGGGACCATCTATAGGCGATGTTTTTGCCTTGGATCAGACACAGTCACATGAATCTGGATGATCCCGAGACAACGCTGGGATTGTTTGTTGCTCTTTGTTAATAATAAACTCGTTACGGCAGAGCACAGGCCTGCTGGTAAAAAATTCACACACGGTATTCAGTATTTATGGAGCCCAACATGCTGAACAAAACAAAACATGCCCAAAACCCCTGATGACACATTCCTGCTTAAATCCCCAGCCGAGATGAACCCATGCAAAGTGAGAAACGCAAAGCGACACTTTGGGCTGGTCCTGGGGCTGCGTCAGGCCGAGATCTGGGCAGGAACCAAGTGTCAGACCGAGGTGTAATGTGGGGGGGGGGCAGTCTCACAACCCCTGATGCCTGACGTGAAAGGAATCCCTTTGAGAACGGATTCCACGTGAATCCTCCACATGCCTTTGGTCCATGGAGGCTCCCAGTATCAATAGCAAGCGCTTATAACGCATGTATTGAATGGTAATGGCTGAATCTGTGTGGCGGCCTATGAACCTCTGCTCCTCGCCCTCCGTCTGCGTCTGTCAGTCAGCTCGCTGCCGTCTCGCTCTGGGAGGCCAACCTCTCAGCGTTTCCAGTAATGTGCCTCAGAAATCTGTTTCCAGGGCAACCGGGGTACCAAATCGTCTCCCAGCGGCGCCTCGCTGGCGCATCCTTTGTTTACACTTTTCATACCTCTTTGAGGATGTGGGCTGGTCTAAACAAACAGAAGCCCACGTCACGCACAGCGAGTGATGACGTCAGAGGAAAACAGTCAATCAGTGCCACAAGTCATTCACGCACAGTAGAAATGGGGGGGGGGGGGGGTTGTGATTTCATCTTAATGATGATGATGATGATGAATGATGATGATGATGAATGATGAATGATGATGATGGTGTTTTATTACAATGCAGGGCTATTGCTATTTTGCTTTAAAGGATGCAGATTAGCTTCAGATTACTCTCATTTTCATCTGTAATTTATTTAAAACTTGAACCGCGCCTCGCTTCGGTTTGGTTGTGTTTCTCATAATTACCCCCCCCCCATCTCATTTATTGGATTTATTAAACGCCAACTCACGCACGCCTCTTATAAACCTCGCGCTTGCGCGTCACGGAAACCGGGACCTGTTTAAAGCGCTGGAATTAGGAAAGGCGCTCCTCTCCCATTCCTCCACCTGCGAAAGACGCCACTTCAAAAGTAGCAGCAGCTCCGGGCGGGTTCACGGAGCGAGGTGCGCCACCTCAGAGATTACGCGCAACCTTACGCGTGCGGGAGTTTTAACGCGTCTCCGCGCCTTCGCTCCCAGAGATCTGCTGTTGAGCGTAGTTGGATGAAAGTATGTTCAGTGTGCGCGTCGAGGAATGTCTCCGGGATTTTCGTTTGACAGCAGAACGTCAACGCGCGCACGGTTTGGTCAGGAGGAAAGCGGCGCACCTATTTGGATTACGCGTTTGACCAATGGAAACATATGGAAGAAATGAAAAAGTGAGCACATGGGAAAGCCACCAGGAATGAGTCGCTCCTTCGTGAAGCTTCTGGCAGCTTTATTTGCGTCTTTCATGGAGACAAACAACTTCAGGTAGGCCGATGGGCAGATAATCTCACGTTCTTAAATCGTGAAAATGCTGTAATCCAGGTAATTATGATGAAAGAGAATAAGCACTGTTTGGTTGCTTCTTTCCTGTACCGACTAAACTGATTGTTGAAGTCATTCTAAAATTAGAAATGTGGAAAGTTAAAATTACAAGTACAAATTGGTAAAAATAAATACCCTCATCTTTGCATGATGAGACAGAAATATAGATATTACTGGTTTAAGGGAGCTGCGCACGACGCCAGATCCGTCTGATACGTGCGTGCGTGCGTGCGTGCGCTCTAGCGCGCGTCCCAGTTTGCCCATCACTCCCAGGCAGCTGCTAGGCGACCGATAAGGTTCTCATCCGGCTTTTCAGCCACGACTTCTGTCTGATAAAGAGGTTGTTTCTTCTTCTTCTTCTTCTTCCAGAGCTGCGGATGCCAAGGAGCTCGATTCCAGACTCTCCTCCAGCATGTCTCCATCAGACTTCCTGGACTCCCTCATGGGGCGCACGTCCGGGTATGACGCACGAATAAGACCGAATTTTAAAGGTTTGTTTATCACTGTATTTTGGAGATCCTCACACAACTCACTTCACTCCACGTTTAATGCACGTGCAGTGAAGTGTCAGCAGAACATGCTCCCCACCCCCCAAAAAACTTCCATTCGATCTGAAAACACACCGTGTTGGAGATCCAGCGACTGTTATCTGGTTTCCCGTGCTTCTGTCCTTTGATAACAGCCATCCGTCTCCTCCCCGGACGGTTACGCGGTTTGTCCTCACAGCTAAAATCACACGCTCGCTTGCATTTGGTCAGATTATGCCACATCGCCATTAAATATTAATGTGGAAAACAAACAAATACACCGTTGCAAGCAGGGATGTCAGCGTGACAGGCCCAATGATGGATGGAGCCCCCGTGGCGGAGCTGCAGGCTGCCTGCTTCCTCTGTTGACGTTGTGTGATGCCGAGGACAGACACAGCGTCTGTTACTGAAGCCAAGCTGAGTGAGGAAGAGGCCGGACCCAATGAGGCTCAGGCCAAGCCGTCCGGGTCGGGGGGGGGCTGTCGATGGCGGGGGGTGGGCATTTCAGTCATTGAAGCAGCAGATCAGAGCAGCATGGCAGAGGGTTGATCGATAGGAGTTATCCTGTCTTCTCCGTCCCAGAGAAAGAGACACTTGATTGGACACTGAGACGGACCTCAGGTGGGAGCAGGGCAGCCTGTTTGATACCAGTTGGGATGCAGGGAAGGCGGCTGCTCGCTGAGAATGAAGGCGTGAGGATATTTAATGCTTATCCCCTTTTAAATCTTGTCTCCTGCCTTGCTCACTGCCCGGCAGGCAGGAAACAAACACGTTTGCTGAATCTGCCGTGATGTACACAGAAGATGATGGCTGCAAACCTGCAAGTCATGTACTTTGAAAAGCGAGTTGAACTGCGCGTTTCTGAAGGCTGACCTAGATTCCTGTGCTCACTTTGTTGTGCGTTTGTTTTTCTGCCTGTGCAGTTAACTTGCAGCTACCTGAAGACAAGCCGAGGCTGATATTAATACCAAGTGTCATGCAATATTGATGAGGACAGCAAAGGGGGAAGGCACTGGGAAGAGTTTACAGCGTCAATTTTCAGTCGGAGACGGAGGAAAATGATTTGCTGCGACTTTAAATGTTAAAACCTGCAGAGGCGTGCAAAGAGCTTCCAGTTGGAGGCACTCTGGCGTAAAAACGACACTCCTCATTAGAGATGTGGGCTCTGCTACTCTCACAGCTGGATAGCAAAACGTTCCCATTCAATTTTGGATGTAAAAATGTGGTGACTGGCTGCAAACTGAGCATTTTCACGATCAATTCATGTTTAATTGATTGATAGACTCAACAATAGAAAATGTGTAAAGAAGCCTAATTCATATAGCGGCCTCTTCAGCCTCTTCCTCAGTCCGACCAGACGCCTCTCACGCTTTACCTGATCGTTTGTGGGTGCAGCGTGTCACCGCCCAATCCTGGCGCGCCCACCAAATGTTAAAAATGAAAAGCAGCGCTCGTCGGTACTCATGCATGTTGACATACAGAGCGAGAGAGCAGCTTGGGAAGCAACAAATGTACCTTTCCCTGAATCTCTCCAAACCCCAGCCCAGTTGACGGCTGTTTCCTCTCCTGTTATTGTCATCCCATTTCACGGGTCACCCCGTAAACGCTGCATGCAGTGACAGCCGTGGTGCGTTCCGCTCTTCGCTGATGTGTTATCTGTCCCTCAACCTGCAGGTCCACCAGTTAACGTTACCTGCAACATATTTATCAACAGCTTTGGTTCAATAGCAGAAACTACAATGGTGAGTCGAGCGTTGACCCTTCCTGAGGAGTTAAGGCTGAATCATCATCATTTTATTCATGCCTACCTTTTCTACCTTTAGAAAAAGACATTTTTCCATTCCTGTGCCTTCGTATTCATACCTTATTTTTGACATCAAGGCGTATTGGCGGGTCCACGAGGAATGCAGATGTTCTTCATTGCTGGTATTTTTCTATTAAACTATCGACGTTGATATTGATTCCTGTCTTTATCCTCTGCAAGGCCGAGGCTTTCAAACAAGCTGATGTGAAGGCATCCCTCTGCCTTGTGGGTGCAAATCTAAAACCTGCAAGGCTGCGCAGTAATGCATCCGGATCAAAGGACGCATAACGAGTGTTAATGACGATTTAGATTATGAATGGAGGATGATAATCTGAGCAGGAGTCGGAGCTCAAAAGACTGGCAGAGAAATTACACATGCAAATATTTTGGAACCGCCTATATGCTGAGGAAATGTCAACATAAGGGTTTCTCATCATCATGACACAACAATTAGCCTGAGCAACTTAGCACGGTAGTGCTAACTGCACTGTCACGTCCATCTTTAGGACCCAATCTGGCAATCTGTCAGTGATTTGTCAATGCAACTTCCAATAATTGATCATCATCAAGCTGCACATCTGAACCATTTAAAAATGTTATATACTGTGTTGCCGATGAAAGCAGGGTGATAGACGTTTAGTCAAATGTACAATGCATTTCTTTTTCACTCATCAAACGTCATTTAATTTGTCAAACTGAATGTTTTTATATTGCAAAACCATTCTTGGTCATGGATTATTATTATTTTTTAAGCATATTGTTATTATTTTATTCATTATTGAATGTAAATTGTAAAAAAAAAAGTAAAATGTGTTTACAGTATAAAAGGGAAAGTATTGATTATGATTATTATGTATAATGGGCATTTCATTGTATTATAACATTTAATGTGCATCTATTGACTTGCAAACTTTGTCTGGAAATCGTATATCACCATTTTTAATAGCAATTTGTGGAAATGAGTATATTTGCTATGCTGAGATGTCTGTGTTTGTACATTAGAATGATTATTAAGAAATAACAAATTTAAATATTGAATGCATTAAACATTCTCATAACCCTGAAAATACAAAGCTGCTTGTCATCTCTGCAGGATTACAGAGTGAACATCTTCCTGCGGCAGAAGTGGAACGACCCTCGGCTGGCGTACAGCAAATACCCAGACTCCTCTCTGGACCTGGACCCGTCCATGCTGGACTCCATATGGAAGCCTGATCTCTTCTTTGCCAATGAGAAAGGAGCCAACTTCCATGACGTCACCACAGACAACAAGCTGCTGCGGATCTTCAAGGATGGTACTGTCCTCTACAGCATCAGGTGACCGGCTGTCATAAACGACTACCTTAAAAATCACCCAAGAGTTTACAGCTGAGGTGAAAAGCCAACAATGAAGGGTTTGTCATGATCAGTTAGAAAAGAAGATGAAGGCTAACGAGCCGTTTTACGCCTTTTATCTCATGAAAAGTGAATATACTGTATTCCAGTTTTCTTTGTCTCTTGTAATACAAAACCTAAAATCGGTGCGTTTTGGACTGTCACCCAAAACCAGACATTATGTAAGACATCACAGTGGGCTCTGGGAGCTTTGATGGTCACGTGTTGCTGTTGGTGGTTTGGGATTAAAAGAGAAAATTCTAAAAACAATTACAGCACCCAGTTTGCCTTTGTCCGGGTGTGGGTCCGTTCCTGAGTGAAAAACGCTCTGAATGGATCACCGCAGGACACGGCCGACAATTTCCTCCTAAACATCAAAGACTGCCGGGACACAAGACAGTTTTAAATAGATTTTCCTCATTATGGTCGCTCCTTTGAAACGGTGTAATTCACAGAACGACAGAACCTCTCCATGTGCCATGTAGGTTTTATTTTTTTTATAAAGTAACATTCTGAATAGGGCGAGCTGATCTCAGGGTTTTTGTTCAGAATCTGACATGAGAATTAAAAACAGGGCTTTTTCTTCATGTTCATCATTCATTCATCCTGGAGATCTGGTAGCATCTCGGTGGACTCTAAGATCCACAACCCAAATGGCTTAAGCGACATTTCAAAGGTCTGCCAGAACCAGAATGTGAGCAGAACTAAATACAAGATATAAAAACGTGTTGGGTTCCATTTCAGTACAACGTCAATCCCACATAGCATTTGATTTTCTCTGAAGTGATGCAATCAGAAGCAGATTGATTCTGAGTCCATCTGGGGAGCAGCTGGAGACTGAGCGGCGCCGGGTCAGCGGGAGAGGTGAGCGGTGGTTAGCCACTCGCTCCATTCCCGAGAAAATGACAGCGCGAGGGCTGCAGAGCACGACGCTTCAGAGAGACTGCAGTCATGGACGTGTGATGGGAACCCGCTGGAGGACGCGTGGCACTCTGTCAAACAGCAGAAAGAAGCGCACAGATAGCACCAAAAACAACCAACTGCATTCGACATTCATCGCTCTTTGTGTCTGCCCTTCCTCCTCAGGTTGACTCTCATCCTGTCCTGCCCGATGGACCTGAAGAACTTTCCCATGGACGTCCAGACTTGCACGATGCAACTGGAAAGCTGTGAGCACTGGATTGTTTTCCTCCGAGTCGTCGCTGCTCTTTCGGGCGTGGGCTGGAGGTCTGAACTGTGACCTGTCGGTTCTTTCCCGTCCCTAGTTGGCTACACCATGAATGACTTGATCTTCGAGTGGCTGGAGAACGGAGCGGTTCAGGTGTCAGACGGCCTCACGCTGCCGCAGTTCATCATGAGCGAAGAGAAGGAGCTGGGCTACTGCACCAAACACTACAACACGGGTCAGAGGTCAAAAACACACCCACATTTAAATGGTGACTGAAACCCATCAGCATTTGTATTTATTTTGCTCTTGAACAGGTAAATTCACCTGCATAGAAGTCAAATTTCACCTGGAGCGTCAGATGGGATACTACCTGATCCAGATGTACATACCGTCCCTCCTCATCGTCATCCTCTCTTGGGTATCCTTTTGGATCAATATGGATGCCGCTCCCGCCAGAGTGGCGCTGGGCATCACCACTGTGCTCACCATGACAACCCAAAGCTCCGGCTCCAGGGCGTCTCTTCCAAAGGTGCACCGCTCTGTGCATGAGTAATGCATATTTGTGACAAATACAAGGCGGGCAGTCGGGAAACGCACGCAGAGGGAATATATTTGAAAAAGACAAATGTAAAGGCGTGAGATAATGTCTGTATTCAGAGCCTTAGTGAGGAACTGAGTGTGTGCACTCATTTGAAGCTTTGGAATAACAAATAGAATATGGCCGTTATGGATACTCAGATGTTTAAACATTAATTAATTATGCATGAGTTCTTGTTGGCGTGACTCTTAATACGGTTTTATTATTAGAGGTATTTTATTTTTCTTAATTAAAAATGTCTAGAGAGTTGTGATATCACCCACCCCAGGGACCGGAAAAAATATGTTTCAGTAATTATTTTAAGTCATAAGGATGTTTTAATGAAGGTATTTCGTCATAGTGGTTATATTACACGTCAGAACTTTACTGAACATAAGCATGTAATGAAACATAATAATAATAATATCCTATTGTATTATAAGCTATGAATAATTAAGACATGTTTCCATGCGATGAAGGATGCTGCACACACCGACAGTCGGCTCTTGAGGATCAATCGCTCCGTACATCAATCGGCACCACGTCAGGGAATGTTACATAAAAGACAGGAATACTGATAAATATTTAAAGAGGAGCCCTTGAGAGCTTCAAATCAAGAAAACGAATAACTTGCGACGCCTTAAGCACCCTAAGAGTTGTTTTTTCCCGCATGCTAATCAGCTGTCATGAAGTTAGGCAAATTTATGAGCAGAACTGGCTGTCAGCTTTACCCCCCCCCCCCATCTAAATCAGCTCTAAAGGAACAGACTAATACGGCAGCCAGTTTTTCTAGCAGCCATTTATGCCTCTGCAATTACTGCCATTACAAGCAGCCGTGATATACGTTACCTGTAATTACAGTCATTTACGAATCACAGTTAATGAGAAGAGAGAGGGAGGGAGGGCGATCAACAGGTAGATCATTCATGTTGCATCTGTTGGGAGACCTAACGGCCGACTCTGTGCTCCCTCTCAGGTTTCGTACGTGAAGGCCATTGATATCTGGATGGCCGTGTGTCTGCTCTTCGTATTTGCTGCGTTGCTGGAATATGCTGGGGTTAATTTTGTCTCCAGGCAACAGAAAGAGTTCCTTCGCCTGAGGCGAAGACAAAGGAGGACTCAAAAGGTAGGCTTTCAATATCCAGCTTTTCTGTTGATCCTTTTAGCTGGAAATAGTTTCTCCGCGATGAGCTGGCGTCTCATCCAGCTAATTCTGGATCAGATCCAGATGAGATTCGGTGGTGAGATAGAGGCCCCCCACCCTACATGACTGCGTCAAATTCCATAAACATCGGTCAATAATCAACCGAGATATTGAGGAACAAATCTTGAAGCTCCATTTACTGTAACTTTTAAAAAAAATTCAAATTGATCCAGATTCCGGGATCTCTTCTGGATCATCACCAAAATGTAAACATCTATTCCTGGTAACATTCCCAACATTTCCAACATCAAGATCTTGATTCTTTATCTTGCTAACGGACAGACCGACAGACAGACGCCGGCGGTTCCATAAGCTCCGCCTCGCCTTGGCGGACGTTATTGAGCTGCAGAATTTGAACTTGAATGAACTTTATCCATGCCTGTGTTTTTCAGGATGATGAGATGCGCGAAGGCCGCTTCAGTTTTGCTGGCTACAACATGAGCCAGTGTCTGCCAAAGAGCGACGGCTCAGCTGTTAAGAACGCCGCTCCAGCTCCCAGCTCTCAGCCGCCTGTCTCCAGAGACGTGGACGCCATGAGGAAGAAGTTTGTGGACAGAGCCAAGAGGATAGACACCATCTCCAGGGCCGCCTTCCCGCTGGCGTTCCTCATCTTCAATGTCTTCTACTGGGTCACCTACAAGATCATCAGGCACGAGGACATCCACAGCGACTGAAGAAGCGCACCCTGAACGAATACCATCCGTTTTCGTTTCTCCGACTGAGAAACGTGGAGTAAGAGGAGCGGCGAGGCCTCGGCGTGAGCCACGCGGGGTTCTTTCAGGGATGAGGCGTCGCGATCCCGCCAACAAGCTCCTGCGACGGAGGGTTTCTTTGTTTTGTTGTACTGCGTGTAGAAATGTTTATGAATATGAGCAACGTGCTGGAGAAGACGTCTGTGAATGAACAAAGACGGACTCTATTTGGATTCCTAGCTGTAAAGTCGCTTCACCGGACCCTCAAGGACGTTTGTGATTGAAAGGTTGTTTCCTATCAACGGCACTGCCCTTTTTTTTATTGTGCTATTGTGACGGCATTATCTCTGTTTGTACAACGAGCATATGAAGTATACAGGCAGAAAGCACATGCAGATGCTTCCTTCAGATATCAGGCAGGCAGCTCGCGTTTCAGGAATGAAAATTCAGATGTGAAACTGGATACTGGATATTCACAAAATACCAGAGGCCTTAGATTTCACGTGTCTGATGAGATCGGCGCTCTGCCGCTCCTGTTACTTCCTGAGTCGGATGTGATCGCCCAGATTTGCTTGTTTGTCTGTTTGTGTTTCTGAAGGATATCTCAGTTTGTGTGTGTTTTGCTCAGATGTGGACTGTGAGTCTTGGACTTTAAAGCATTTTAAGGTTGATCAGGGTACAAATGCAGATCCTGGATCACTTTTTCACTTTCTGCTTCACATTATGGCATCATATGGCCTTCCTCTTTTCTTTTAGCTAATCAAAAATAAAAATCCCTCGGCACGGGCAACGCATTACAATCCACCACCCGCTGTCATTGGATCCAGAGCTGAATCTTAATCCAAATCAGGGAGATTAATGCATGTAGCCTATTTGGAGGGGGGGGGGGGGGGGCAAGATGCATTTGCTCTCTGCAATGTATCTGAAAGCGGTAGAAACACGAGACTGCCTTCAGCATAGCGGTGTAGATAAAGAATTGACATTCATTTTGCGTCGCAGTAAAAGGTGAGATCTAGATTTTCCATTATGCAAAATAACACTTTAGTTTAAAACTCTTGGCTTCCAGAGTCAAAGGGAATGAGGCGTGAGGCAGAGCGAGTAAAGCGGTGTCATCTTCAGTAAACATTTATTCCAGGATTGATTTAGTCTGGAAACTGTACATCCATTGTTCATGTTTTAGTGATATTTTCTAGAGAGGTTGGCTACAGTCCAAGGAACCATCACATCAAATCTGGTGTTGGTCAAAGTTCCAAAATGAACTGTCCATCATTGAGATTAGAGTCGAAGCCTCCTGCTCTCCCTCCAGGATGCAGGGTACCAGATTCCCTGGATGTCAGCTCCATTACATAATTGTTTAGAAGAAGATGGCGTGCCACAGATAAAATGCATGAATAATTCATCAACACACGGGAGTCTTTTTTTCTGAGGTTTTTACTCTGAGTGCTTTCCAGTTTTTCAAACGTCTCTCGTTTAGAGGTCATCATTGCATCTTTTTACCAGAGGCCAACACCCGGCGGTGATTATTGTTGTTTCCTTTATCTCTTAATTTGTTTCATGTGCTATATAACAAAATTGATGTTATTTAATATCAATGTGGTTTTATTGAAATGTCATATTTTTGTTTAAAAGCTCATATATTCCAGATATCAAAGTATAGACCAAAGCTGAGCTAATGCATCGTCTCGAGATTGTGAAAACGTGCATTGCATTACTCAGCGTTGTCATTTGTCGGTTTCCACGACACTACAGGCGTTACGGTTTGAGAATTTATAGATTTTGTCAGATGAGCCATTTATTGTCATGGAGGAAATGCTATGTTTATAAAAAAAGAAGATTTTTTTTAATTCCTCAACCTCTGATGTGGACTGTTTCCTTTCACTCGCCATGTTTGTTTGAAGGACGCCAGCGTTGCTTTGAAGGTGTGACGAGCAGGCATGGTACAGAGCAGCTAATCATCATCACACCCTCGATATCCTGTCGTGAAGAACTCCTTTGTTGAATTCTGTCGCCGAATGCGATTATTTACTGATCTGTACATCAATAAAGTTGACTGCACCATATTTACATTATCTCTACTACTCCAGTCATCTTGAATCATCTTTCTCATGAGATTCCCGTTGGAAAATGTTGGAAATGAAGATGATGAAAATATCCCAGAGCGGGCGAGAGGAACGACATGATCTCTGGGTATCTGGGGGTGACCCTGGATTTAATCTGACGTTGAGTTTCTTTTAATGCATGGTATCAGATTTACTGAGCTCACATACAGAAACAGTTATTTCACGCTGCAGCATGCGAGCTCAGACAAAAGCCACAAATAAGCAGCCCCATCATTCTTACAGACACAAACGTGACCAAATCAAAAAGCTCTGGCATTAAACATGGGGATTATAAACAAATCAATAACACAGATCCTCACATGGCAGCACCTTCCATTTCAACAACACAGCCTCGCATCTCTGCCCTTTATTACTGCACAAGGAAGAGGCAAGAGGTCTCTGTGAAATGACTCTGCATATGAAAGGGAAATTATTTGCGTCTTATAATTGGGTTTCAGAGGGAAGCAACTTTCCGTCATTCGTTAGGTTTTACCGAGGCTCTTTTGCGAGGTCTGGGAGAGAGAAGCGAGAAAGGATGGTTGCCATGGCAACTACACAGCGAGTGAGAGGACCAGTGTGAGAGAAAAGCGGGAAATTAAGAACACTGTTGCATGACTTTGCCTGAACATGAACACTGTGCTAACGCAAAGGCTGCTTTTCTGCAGAGGATTATGGTTCCAACAGGATGCTTGCAAAGACACTCTGGGATTCAGGTCTTCAGAAAGAAGCTGCCATTCCATCCAGGTTTCAGAAATACTCTCATGAACAAACCTACATGTTCCAAACATTTCACACTTTCAGAAAAAAATCAAAACACTAAATAAATATTATCGATAATATACATTCAAAATTGTTAGAAGAAAACTAAAACTGTGTCAGATCTGATGCTTTACTGGTTCATGAAGTAAAAGTATTTGCACATTTAATTTGTGACAAGAGCATCTTCTGAAGCGTCCTCTTGTGGGATGAGTTTACACTCTGCACTACAACAGGATGGTGGCCCTTATATCACCATAGCAACACAACAGCAGCACAAGTGGATTGATTGATTTAATACAAATAAGAAATACAAAGTCAAACCAATATAATAATTTATTGTATTAACATAATATTAATAATCTGTTAATAAATGTTCATTTGACTTAATTAGAACCTCGTTTTTTAAAGCGCTGCTTAACCATGTTAGAAAAGAAGAGCCTTCACAAAACATGATAGCAGGGTTAGAAGGTCGCAGGGTTTGCAGGACAACCAAGCAAGCATGCAAATACTACAGTGGTGCAATACTTGTTTCTTTAAATACTGAGCAACAGTTATGTCAGAAAGAGATAGAATCTGTTAATATGACTAAAACTTTCCTCCTCTGAACATTTCAGTCTGAGTCACCATCAGACAGAATGGGTGTTGAATAACGTAGATAACTCCCGTGAGCTCAGCAGTCGTGAGATAAAAACATTTCTGTTAAGGTAATAATCAAAACGAAACACTGACAGTATTGTATAATTACAATATAATTGTAAATTGAAATGACTTTTGAATTCATAAAAATGGAAATAGATTAGCATACGAAGAGAAGATTATTGCCATCTTCAGACTCCGAGTCATTTCATGGAAGCAGCAACTTTGCACATCTGTCACATTTCTATTCCACATTAAAGTGAGTGGACTTCAGCAAAGGGCAGAGACCCTACAGCCATCTGCCGCCACTCAGAGCGAACGGAAGTAAACGGGCAAACCACATATTTTACTCTGGCAGACAGGGCTCGAAGGGAACACCAACGAAATGTCATTTTCTTTTTCACATTTACATGATGGCTGAATTGACCTCGTGACTTCGGAGCCATCATGAACCGGGAATCACTGGAGCCGATAGAATAAAATCTGAATGAACCTGTTTAATGGGAGTCGTGTGGCAGCAGGTCCAGAGATGGTCATTAAAGGTGCAAAACATCAATGAAATAAAATAAAATAAATCCACCAGCAATAAAAGACAAGTCGCCACCGACCTTAGATATTCAGCAAAACGTAGATCCTGCCAAGACAAATGTTATTTCACCGAGCAGAGCGGAGTCAGGTCAGCTTCACAGATGAAACTGAATTCAGGACTTTATTTCCAATCGCCGGAAGCATCAGGATCCGGTCCGACGGGAATCGACTGACACTCAGACACTAACATAAACGCAAAGAGACGGGCAGGTTAACAGATGATAATACGTGTTTTTATTGATTACCCGTGTCACGGTGCACTATTAACCGTTGATACAACCTGTTTGTCCAGCACGCATGCACACACGCAGCACGCACGCAGCACGCACGCACACACACACGCAGCACGCATGCACACACGCAGCACGCACGCACACACGCAGCACGCATGCGTTACTTGAGAAACATTCTCTGAGTCTCTAAGAGAGCTGCCAGATCCACATCCAGCTGGACCTGGGACAGGCTTTGGGCCAGCCTACGGTACCTCCCTAGCTCCACCAGGGGGCTCAGCCGCTTCCTGCTCCGCTCCACCTCCGCCTGCCAGGCCTCCCTGCACCTCTGGAGGCCCGTCACAGAAGCCGGCTCAGGGGGCTCCTCGTGTCCAAGGCTCTTCCTCTCCTCCTCCGCCCCTTCCTCTTCCTCTTCCTCTCTTTCACAACACAGCTTCCCCAGCGTCACCACTTCTTTCTCCAATGCCAAAGATAACAGTTGAGCCGCGCCCTTTCCTCTTCTACCTTTCACAGGATGGATGGAGCAGGACACGGAGAGGTAGGATAAAAGCGAGTCCAGGAACTGGAGCATTTGTAACTCGCTGCAAAGAAACAGAAGCTCGACTTAATCATTATAAACATTACGTTCAACTAAAACATGGTGGACAAAGCTTCAAAACGTCCCACTTTGTCATTTCTCAGCTTGCTGCCTGCCGAACTGTTCGGTCTGCTCGCAGAATTTGTCATTCTAAGCACCGTGCCTGCCTAATCACTCTGATATTTAGTGGACTATCACACCGACACGCAGCCTTGTCAGCTTCAAAACCTCGTCAACTTTGAATTCATTAATATAAATGGAGCACATTGTCAGATGTTTTAAATAGAAGCGGACGAGTTCAGAAGAATCTCTGAGAAAATAATTAGAACCAATACAAAGAATAAAAATCACAGCTAGAAAGTTAATAGAGAACCTCGCCATCTCGTCAATTATTCTGCTTCTCCTCACTTTACATAACCATGAAATTATGCAAGCCAAGGAGACGCCTTCATAAAATATCCATGAAGGTGGCATTAAGGCAGCAGAATATAAAAGGGCAGATTAAGAGTGATTAAAGCGCTTCTCCGTGAAGCAACGGCTCCTGCTTTGTTTGTTCCTTTGCACGACGACTCACCTCCCACACGCACGAGCATGTGGGTTCACACTGTTCCACGAGATTCTGATTCCATCAAAGGTGCGGAATATATAAAGAAAATGTAAAATGTTCATATTTTAAAAAGGAAGGAAATGGAAGTTCAACATCTGTTAGATTAGCCTGATTTACCTGGCGTAGACAGACAGCCTGAATTACCTGGAGCAGACAGACAGTCTGATTTATCTGGAGCAGACAGACAGCCTGATTTACCTGGAGCAGACAGACAGCCTGATTTATCTGGAGCAGACAGACAGCCTGATTTACCTGGAGCAGACAGACAGCCTGATTTACCTGGAGTAGACAGACAGCTCCCCCTGGAAAGGAGTCATCGGTTGCCAGTGTAGCAGCATGCCAGCAGCAGGTCCTGGAGGATCCACTAGTAGATACTGGGGACTCACTTCTACTCTCTTGCAGCCCAATCTTTTCTGAATCCATCCATGTACGTCACCTAAGCTGTGATCTGGAGAGTCTATACGGAAGACCCAGTGGTCCAGAACCGCCATCAGACACAGCAAGTCCTCCTTCGCCTCATCTGGGCACAGAAATTAGACCAACGTGGAGATCTGTGCGTCTGAATTTAAATCTCAAGAAATGAGCATGAGTGATTTTTACCTGTTTTCACCTCAGGGCTTTTCAAAAGTGGAGTTTGGAGGCTGCTGTGGATGTCGAAAGCAAACTGACCACAATGCAGCACGACTGGTGTCGGGCTGCTCACGAAGGCACAGGCATCTTCGTTCTGGGTGTAATGAAGCATGACGCAGCACTTGACACAGCCAGAGTTCAACAGAGGTGTTAGCCTGGTGGCCGCAGTCACGGCCAGCCTGCACGCGTTGGGATCAGTGTGCTGCCTGCTTCTTTTGGCTGCAGGCTCCGGGAGCACGGAGACGGATGAGGAGGAGGAGGAGGAGGAGGAGGAGGATGAGGATGACGAGGAGCAGGGCGCAGGGAGCCAGAATACTTGGCTCCGAGTTTGTGTGACTGCAGGCGTTGAGCTCTGGCCCGTCTCCGTCAGAATGGATAACCTCACACTGGCCACTGGTCTGGAACAAAAATAAAGCATCACCAGCAATCCGATATCACAGGGACAGGAGGCAATACGATGTAAAACACAACGTGTGTGAGCGAACGTGCACGTTTAAAAAGGCGAGATTAACATGGCCTCTCTGTCCCTTCTGTAAAGAGCTACAACAGGTGGATGGGCATGTCGGTGACCTTGGACTATCATTTAAAATATAGTTTCCATGGTGACCACCTAGCTGCCCTGCCGTCTCCTGGTGAAGGTCAGACACACGGGGAAAGCAAAGATGCATCTTTAATTAGTCTGCGCAGGCGTCGGGTTTATCAGGAAGGAAACGCAACCCCGGCGCTTCTACCAAATCCAGTCGAAATGTGATCCACCTCAACAAAATGGCGTGATGTTTTAGTTCTGATTTACGATATCAGGCGTCAGTGATGCAGTCTGTCGGATGAAACATTCATTTTTACCTCCAACACTTCGACCTGATAAGCCTCACAGACGGTTCACAGCCCAGTGTTCAGATAAGAACGCGTTAGACGCCACTTGTGTTAAAAACAAAGTCATCTTTACGCAGAGCTCTCGGTCGTCAGCGTCACGCCCACAACCATTTGGTCCTCGGCAAAGCGTTGCCACAGCTTCTCCACTCGGGCTTTTGAAGGCGCCGCTGGCGTGTTTCGAGCCTCGCCGTCCGAGGCTTCCGGCTTCGACTCGTCATCGCTGTCCCACAGAGCGACGAGGCCTTCCTGGACAGAAAGTAAAATGTCTATATTAGCAGTGACAAGTGTGTGACAGCTTTGACAGCAGCAGCACTTCATCTCAGACGCTTCGGTTTGAACAACGGCTCATTTGTTGCTGTAAATGCTCTCTGCAGGGAAACGTCCTGTCAAAATGCAGCATAATTATCTCGCTATTTGCTTTTATAAACGGCTCCTCTCATGACACGTAAAACTTTTATTTTGTTGGGTGTTTGCGCAGCCAGTAAGGATGTCTGACTGACTGCTAAAGCCTTTCAAGGAAATGCCAGTGGACGGGGCAACAAAGGGATTTTAAATCATATAAATAGGAAATAAAAATACTGAAATGTCACGGCGAGCAACAAACTGAAGCGATGGGAAACTTTTTATTCCATATATTTGCCTCCTGTTTTCTCTGAGAAACGCCGAGAGCCTCGGCCTCCTGTCAGCTGCCATTCTAAAACATGACGACTAACGTGAGTGACAGCTGCTGGAGCAAAGTCGAACTGAGGGGGGGGGTGTGTGGGAGGGGGGCAACAGGAACACAGCTCAGTGTTTCGAGGAGAGAAAAGTTGAATAAATGTAAATCCTATTCAGACCCAGGTGTCTAGAAATAGCAGGAAGCGTTACCTGCTCAGGCTGAGGGAGAGTGGGCGTCGTCTCTGAAGCCGCATCAGTCAGGACGCCAAGCGCCTGCTGGAGGACCGCCTCCGTCACCCGCGCTTCCCTCTGCAGCTCCTGCAGCACACTCAGCCCGCTCTAAAAGAGATCATCGTACCTGAGCATCACGGAAGGTGCAGGAAAAAATAAATCCATCGGTACACGACGAAACCCGGAGGAAGTCGTATGAATAGGAAGCGCACAAGATCCCGACACATCGGGAGATGTCAGATCACCTGGAATGCACGATGCTGCCAGAAAATGAGCATGGAAAGTAACTTTAAACAACTCCTGACACGAAACACGCGGGTAAAATAAAAGCTAAGACGTAAAGGAACGCTGCATTAAAGTGAAACACTCGACGTCCAGTTCTGCCTCATCAGTCACAGCTTTCTACAAATATTAAACACAACACGAGCCCTCGGTTTATCAACGCTCACCTGCAGCCTCGACTCCAATGCCTGAAGGGTGAGGCGATAGTTCTCCAGCGGAGGAGGCGGCGTCTTCGGTGCGTCTTTATCCCGGCAATGCTGGAGTTAAAGACAGAATCCATTCGTGAATCTCACATCCGTCGCGAAAGCAAACGGTGACAGGCGGTTCCGTCTCACCGTGTGTGAAACGCCACAGAGGTCTGTGAGGAGGAACCTGCCCGGCGGACCTGACGTCACGCCGTCATCCGTAAAAAGCAACAGAATCTGGTCGGATCCACATCCCAGGAAGTCACCCACGTGGACCGAGCCGACATCCGACCAGCGGGCGGCAACCTGAGAGTTTAAAGGTTCACGAGTGAACGTCGCAGCTGGACTCGGCGGCGACATTCATCGTTGCCTACCTGAAACGTCTCCTTCCACACGGCGCACGCGCGGCCCCGGCGGAAGGATACGACGAGCAGGCAGCCGGTTCTGCCCGTGTCGACAACCTGAACATCCTCAGGCTGCTCAAACGGAAGGTGGCCGATCGCCTTGACGACGCCATCCTCAAAATAAACCAGCTGCTGGAGAGAGGTGGCGGCGACCACGGCAGACCTCAGCAAACCGCCGTCGCCGTCCATTTCGGCCGAGAGCACCAGCGTGCACGTCGTGATGCGCACGTAGGCGTGAGGCAACAGCATGGCCCCGTCGAACGTGTGGCCCCCGTCGACCAGGCAGCCCAGGACCCGGCTCTGGGGCCGCGGTCCGGACGGGGGTGGCAGTCCGAGGACGAACACCCCCGCCCCGTCAAGGGGCAGCTCTCCAACAACGGCGTGGGGCAGCCGGCCGGGCGTCTGCCTCACCTCCCCGGCCTGCGGGGATACGTAGAAGGTCTTACCTGCGTGGCTCCACAGCACCGTGGGCCCCCGGAGGATCCACACGCCGTCCACGATCCGATAAGGGACTTTAAAGTCCACGCAGGGCTCCAGCCGCGAGCCGCTCAGCGCGAGCAGGCTGTACCGGAAGCTGCCCATCTTCTCGCTGCTCTTCATCACGAGCACGCACGGCGTGACGGCTCTCCTCTGGACGTGGAGGGCGCACTGGCACGTTACAATAGTCACGTTTGATGACCTCTTCCCGGCGATGGCGGCCGCTCCGGTCGCGGTCTGCAGAAAGCCGCCGTCCTCCCGTCTGAATGAAAGCCTGCGGAACGTCAGCACAGTCTCGGCGCCATGTTTGGCTCGTTTACAGTCAAATGACAGCAGACCTCCGGAGAGGGAGAGCCGATGGGGGGGTTGATGGGCGCCTCCGCCGAGCGAGCCCTCCATTACGCAGGGAGCGACGCTCGGAGACGCGGTCCGGTTCGAGTCCGCCCCGTTCGGGTTCTTGTTTCAGCTCAGGAAGCTAAAATGTTCGGAAGCAGACAGCGAGCCTCCATATTCCAGCATGTCACTTCTGCGCGCGAGCTCAGTCAAACACTTCCGGTCTCCGGGTGCATTGTGGGTAGGGGGAGATAGTAAACAAACAGCAGCGAGTCGACGTCATCAAGCTAAAGCTTATGTGGAGCTCTCTGCTAAACGAACCAAAGTACGCAGACAACGAGATAAACGCCTTTCTGTCGGTCTCCATCATAAAAGAACGCTTCCAGCGGAGAGGCGTGGTCACGGCGGGAACCAAAATGGCTGCGACAGGACGTCAGTTTCACACTTCGCCCTGATTCATCGAGCTAAGCGTCGGCTAATAGCTCGCTAACGAGGAACTCCCACACGGGGACAGAGAGCCGGTGACAGCGGAAGATGGCTGAAATCAAAGAGCACGGAGGGGATCAGGTGAGCTTATAATTGTGTTATAATTAGAACGCGTTCCCGCTCGTCTTCAAAGCGGCCCGTCTAATCTGAGGAAACTATGTTCGCAGGACATTGAGAAGAAAATCCAGGAGACGAGGCAGAGATTTAAAAACGAGTTCCTTCAAGGTAAACCGGTTACTTTAAAGAAGATAGTGGGAACTTTTTCCTCTGAACTTTGTGTTATTTAAGGTTTAAATACTCTGCATTTAATGTGTACTGGTTATAACCACCGGTAACGCTACTTGACATGACCTAAATGCTCAGATAAGCTTCAGCGGCTAACTTTAGCTCTTTATCACATCGAAGGCAATCAATAGTTTTAGATGAGGAAACATTGTGAGTAAACAATATGGCCTCGAGGTGGACTTTATTTGCGTTCACGTCACAGTAACAAAAACCACCGTGGCTGAGGCAGCGAGCGTTCTGATGCAGGAATGCGGCTGAAAGCGAAACTTCCTTTGTGCCTTTGTGCCTTTGAGCCTTTGAGCGTCATGTGAGTGAACCTGTTTGTGTTCCGCCTCCAGACTCGTATGACCCCAGAGACGTGGAGAGGCTGCAGAGCGACGACGCTCTGGCGGAAGGATATCTGAGATGGAGGAGTTATGTCGTTGACGATGCCTTGAAAATGATCAATGAAAGCTTTCAGTGGAGAAAAGAGTTCTGTGTGAATGGTAGGAAGCCTGGAGGGGAGCTTTCTTTGATCCGCTCCCTACAAGTAACTGGCACCAAACTAATCATCATGAAAATAAATAACAAAAAGCATTGCTATTCTGCATAAAAATATACTTTCAGTAAACTCTTGAGCTACATTGTTATGTACTTCGTAACCATGATTGTGAATCTGGCCAGTCCTTGAATGCAAGAGTTTGACACGTTTCAGTTTCCTGATCCTACATACAATTGAAGTTCAAAATCCCCTCCAGCTCAAATTAGGAGTGTTGACGCTGCCATCATGTGACGCGGAGCGTTGGTCGACTTTGCACTGCTAATCAGATCTAAATGGCCGCCATTCATAAGCTGCCCATGAGGACAGTCCCCACTGTTTCTCTTTCACCAGGCTCGACAAATGTTATTTTTAGGTGATCTAATTTATTAAAACCATTAGTAGCCGGGGTCTGTGTCTTTTGATGTGGATCTTTTTGGTGTTGTTTCTTGTCAGATCAATACATTTCAGGTTTTCAGGACGTGGCAGCCCTCTGCCGTTTCGCTACCCCATAATTAAAAGCAAATGAAAGACTTTCTGCAGAAACATAGGAAAAGCACATCTGTGCAGATTTGTGGTTCATACTGTTTGTTGTTGTTGATCCGCTGTACTTCCAACTGTGTGTTTGTGGTGGCAAAAGAGTTAAAACTAGAAGATAGTATACATTTCTATTTTAAAATGTTTCATTTACACCTTTTTTATTCATCGCTTTCATGTTTTGTATACCCAGAGATTAGATTATAACACAGTCGTTAACAGTGTAATGTGTGTCTGCCTGCATGTTTCAGATCTGACTGAGAGCGTCATTCCCAGATGGATGTTTGAATCAGGCGCCTTGTATCTCCACGGTTACGACAAGGAGGGCAACAAGCTCTGTATGTACCCATTCTATAACAGATCTGTTATATGAACTGTGTCCTTATAAACAGCTAGACAAAATATTGTTTCCATTAAAACTGTACAAAACAACTAATATGTAATCCTTTTTTTTAATCTCTGTGTTTAGTTTGGTTTAGAGTAAAGCTGCATGTCAAGGATGCAAAAAGTGTTATAGACAAGAAGAAGTATGTTGCCTTCTGGCTGGAGCGCTATGCGAAAAAAGAACCGGGATTGCCTCTCACTGTTGTGTACGACATGTCGGAGTCCGGCATCAGTAATATCGTAAGTACCCGACGAGGCCGCTTCACAGGAAGCACCATTTCAGCGTGTCGCACCGGAATCAGGACTTGCTACCTCGTTGTCTAGTCAGATTCACGCACCTGTCAGAAAAGTTGATTTGAATTCCATCCTTGTTAAATAAGATGCACTCTCACGCTATTTACAGACCATTTGCTTGCACTTTCTAGTTGTTAAAATACTTCGATATCCTCGTCTTTCCACAGGAGCTGTGATGCTCTTAAGTGATTTTGCACGTTGGAGATTAAAGTGGCCTTTAAATCCGACGGTCGCTTAGAGTGGCCAGTCTAATCCAGAATGCAATGAAATGGTTAAAAAGTCACACAATGGCATGATGAGAAAATTACAGATCAATTCTCTGCGTTATTATTCAAGGGTGAATATTTGTGCATTGTTCAGAGGAACTCGCCCTGTTGTAAATGCATAGCGCATCGTTTATAAATGAAGGACGCCTCTTTTTTAATATCGGCGTCTGTTTCTGCTTTATTTTAGGACATGGATTTTGTGAAGTACATAATCAATTGCTTCAAAGTGTATTATCCAAAGTTTTTATGTAAGTAACAAAGGTTGTCATGAGCACCCAACATTTGTTGATTGACATTCATGTGTTCATTAATCTGAAGCGATTTACAGATGCTGTAATGTTTTTATTCTCTTTTCGTTTTTCTTTTTAGCCAAAATGATCATCGTGGATATGCCTTGGATCATGAATGGTGAGGAGGAGCTTCTTGGGGCAGCGTGTACAATCGTGTTGAGTTTTAGGTCAATCTGTGATTCATCTCAATTCAATTTTCAATATGACCTTAATTATTGAACACTGCTCTTATTTCAGCTGCGTGGAAGATTGTGAGGTCCTGGTTGGGCCCTGAAGCAATCAGCAAACTCAAGTTCGCATCCAAATCCGAGATCCAATCGTTCATAGGTGCCGAGTACCTCCCACCTTCTTTGGGTGGAACGGTAGGTTGTTCTGGCTTTCTTTGTTTGGGACATTAAGCGTTAAACTGTTTTAATGAATGATGTCAGGTTCATTGCTGTGCTTGTTCACAAATGAAGTCCTGATCATCATCTTGCCTTCCGGACATGGAACGTTTGTGTTGTGTTTGCTCTTGTGAGAAATGAATTCTCATTTCTTCGCTAGCTGTGTCGACATATTTATTCAAATGCAAGTCGTGACTTTCTAAAGCTTTTACATTGTTTCTTCCTGCATTGCAGGACTCCTTCAGGTACAGCTACCCTCCTCTTCCTGATGACGACTTCCAGACGCCCATCTGTGAAAACGGACCGGTCCTCAGTGAGGACGACACCGAGAGCAAAGAGGAGGACACGGAAAGCAAGGATGCCCTGGAGTCCAGCTACAACTCTGATGTTGCTGTGAAGCCCAAAAAGGTACCTGCTTCAAGTTTGTATTCCACTCGCTCCCCACAGGACGATCCAGCCTCGCCTTATAGTCTATCCAGCTTCTTTTCTGTCCTGCACCATACAGAGAGAGAGGAAGAGAATTAAAGGGGTCATCTGAGGGGATCTATTTCAAAGAGCAGCATTGATGTTATCATCATTGTGTTGATGTTTTATAGAAGCATAGCTATTTACTTTTACTGGATATGAGAACCAGGACTCGCTTGAGCTGCAGTTTATAGGAACTATTGACAGGTTTTGAAAATCACTGTCTAGTACACAAACTGTATCCGCTGGAGAGACCTAGTACACAAACGCTATCCAATGGAGAGATCTAGTACACAAAACTTTGTGTACTAGATCCCACAAGCCTAAAGCAAGCAGAGCCTGTGTTGTGACCACAACGCTCATGCACAGCAGTTTAGTCTCACAAAGTCTGGAGACATAAAGTGCAGATCTCCCTCTTAGTTCTTTGTTTTTGCTTGATTCATTATTAAACTCTGTTAACTGCGTAGAGGAATCCGGTAAATATTCATCCGTCTAACCAGATCGACTAGCCAAACAACAGTAATAATGCAAACACAGTGAGGATGTGGGAGTTTAAGTATGTGTGAGAATATAAAAAAAACAACCACCAAGAGCTCCTCTGTGGCTAGTTGAGGAGTATTCAGGTTTAAAAGGTAATGGTTAACCGATCCAGCTTTCGCTGTTCCTCCCGTGACTTCCTGTCGACACGTTAACGGAAGGCTGTTGAATGTCTTCTTATTCCAGAAACATTTGTGTGTTGTGAAACAGCACAAAGGCGATGCATTTAACGATTTTGTAAGTACGTGTTTATTCTGAATTTAACACCGCTCTGGGAAGTTGCTACCCAAAAACCACCTGAAAGAGTTCCCAGGTGAACGGCTTGTCTGTGAAGGGGTGTTAGGATCATGGTTGAACGGGGGCATGCTCAGAAAGCCTCGGTTACTCACAAGCAAGGACGGGGGGGGGGGGGGGGGGGCTGCCTGAGTTTCACAAACCCATTTCATCTGGTCTAGTGAATACGACTTTTTTTGTCTCATCGCTTGTGTTGTGTCTGTGGAATTGAATTAATCTGGGAATTCAAGCCTGTCTGAGTGCATTCCATGTCACTCTACGTTCAGCCATCTACACACCCCCCCCCCCCCCCCTCCCCTTTCTCACCACTGCCTGCATTCATTCCGAACCTGACTTGTTCCGGTTTCCCGGCACCACGGTGCTGCCGAGCGACTTGGCGGTTTCAGGAAGCTAATTTCCTCTTTCTCTCTTTTGAAACAAGGGCTGGAGGAAGTAAGGCAGTGTAGGATCTCCTCCATACGTGGAGCTCAGAGTCCAGAAGAGTTCACCAGGCTGGAAAGGCAGGTGCACTCGCGTGGCTTTAAATGACAGCGAGTGCACGTCCCTCTCCGTCAGCTGATGCCAGATGTCATCTCCACACCTGGCCATGTTCATCGCTTGGCCTGTCCCGGACCAACACATTTCAATCTGACCTTCCAAATTTCAACGCGCTGTTTAAAGACCACACGATTTCCGACTTTGTTCTTAAGGGACGTAGGCTAAGTGAAGTAGCCTAGCTTCTGCACTATATCAGGTAAACTCTGAGTCGCATTTCCCTCTAACTGCCTCAAAGAGAGCAGCGAGAACTCCTGCCATTGAACAATTGTCTTTTAACCCTAAATGAGACGCTGCTAAGATTATTACCATTTTAATAAAGTAAGTTATTAACCCTTTGTACTGCATACTTAGCCAAGCTAACTTTGTTTTAACGAGCATCGTGTGTCCTCACATTGTCCTGGACCCGGTCTGAGACTCTCCGGACAGCTGATTATGTATCTTGTGTCTTAATATATGGTGCAATCAGAAAACACTCGTTAATGAACATTTCACTAATCCTTCCGTCAAGGATTTATACAAATCTTCAAAAAACATTTGTGTTTTAATTTCAGATCTTACACGCAATGTGTAGAATTTGTTGTTGTTGTTGTTTAAATGTGGCCTAATATGTTTTTGTTTGTGCATGATTTTCTCTCCATTTAGTTTGTTCTTTGTTAATCTGTAATGTGATTTTATGAGACGTGTCAAAATCAGCACTAACGAACAAACCTCTGTAATTTATTCCACATCTGTGTAACACCAAGTAGACCTTTTTCACTAACACTTGAGTGTGCTTCACATTGTCCAGTCACAAGAGCACCTAATTGTGTCGCCCTCTCTTTTTAAAACGGTGAATAAATAGAGCCGCTGATTATCTCTTGGTGTCTTCATTGTGGCGGTCGCATGGCAGTCAACACGTTTCAGAGAGAAGGCGTGTTTCGTTGCTCGTCCAGCAAACGGCACGCTTCCCTTCTGAGTCATAAATGTTCCCGTGACACACGAGGTCTGCTCACCTTTGCCCCATTTCCTCCTGTGTTAGCCTCTGCTAACACAATCTGCGGCGCCACAGTCGCTGTGAAACCGCTTTATTACGGTCGACTCTTCTTGCTGACATTTCACGACTTCCGTGCCGTCAGCGTGTTCATGGTCTCCTGATCAGTCTGGTTGATTTGGGTCAAAGTTTGTGGGAGTTCAGCTGCAGCCAAGCCATTTAGGAACAAAACTAGAACTTCTGCTCTGGTTGGACTTCAGTTACTCAAGGTCAAGGTTATTCCAGGTCAAAGACACGAGTTTATGGGTTCTTTTGGTTCTATAGACCTACTGCCCGTTCTTCCTTCGGTGTCTGCATGAGTCATCAGGGAGGACTCTGCAAAAGCCAAATGAAGACTTCACCAAAGCGTCTATTTTAATAACGGTGGTTTCTGTCGAGACTCGTTAACTGATAGTTTTCTCCACGTGAAGGGCGAAGGCCGAACATTTCATGTTCAGGGAAGGAGCGCGATAAGAGTCGCGTCCTTACTTTATCAGTATCATAAATGCTCTTTGTTGTTCCAGGTGAATTTCCTGGAAGACAGCTTGAGGTCAGAGGACAGCGATAAAGGAGACACGAAAAACCGAACCAGAGGACTCAAGAAGCCTCTGACCACCTTCAGAGGGCCTCTGCTTGATGTTAGGTGGGTCGTCCCGCCTTCCCTCCACTCCAACTTCAGTATTGAGAAAAAGTCTCCCTTTCTGCTGGCAGTAATGCTAAAATGATTTACTGTGAATCTTTATTCAACCATTCCTGGTACCCAGAGGATGAACCTTACTGATGATTCCTTGTTTCTAAATCCACTAACATTACAAACATCAAACCACCACATTCAGGAATAATGTTGAGTTGTGTTTTTAGAGGGCGACAGCTCTGACAGCGCTGGACTGTGAGCTCTACTGATAAACAGATTTAAATGAGCCTGCAGTCTTTCTGAGCTGTGGTTGGGGGAGGGGTAGAGCCTGTCAAAGGTTCCCAGAGCTCAAAGACTGTTGATGTTACGCTCCAGACAAAGCAGCTGTTTTACGGTAGAAAGGAACACATGAAGAAGAAGAAACCAACGCATCGTTGTTCTTCTTAAAGCCGAGCTGCATCAAAAGGAATCGTAAGAAGTAATAAATGTGTTCTAATTGGTCCAAGTCCAGAAGCAATGAAATGCAAACCTCTTCCTCTTACTGCCGTCTTCGTCATGAATAAATGTCTTGTCTTTGACTTGAAGACAGTCCAAGCAAACATTCAGCAGGGAACTGTTCCCCGTTGTCACGTTGCTGTCTGGATGGTTAATTAACCAGCTTGTGGGCCGCAGCACCTTCAGCGGTGTGTAAACATGCCGGTACCAGCAAATGTCACGGTGACCCATTCAGATGCTGGCGTGGTCCGGCCTCCTCTGGAGCACCGACAGCTCTGTCTGTCTGTCTGTCTGTCTGTCTGTTCCCTCTATCAGGCCCCAAGGACCCGGTTTTTGTCCCCACTATAAAAGTCATTAATCCTGTTTGCATGCGAGAGGCTGCGACTAGAAATGCAACCAGATGCAGCGTCAAGATCTGGATCCACAAGGGTCAAGAAAAAGCATCTGAGATCGTGTCACACAAGCAGTAAACCCGACAGTCGTAAAGGCAACGGGTCGATTCTTTGATCAGATATTCATTCAGCTCCGCAAGAATTCTACCTGCTGTTTCGTGGTTCTCTTATTCCTGCCACAAAAGCTCATTCCCAACTAAAATGAGAAGAGCTTTAAGGCGAGCGCCGTTGCCTGTCGAGTAGAGGAGTCATTGTTGTTGAACTGAAAAATGATAGCCCTGCAAACAGCTGGTCCACGGCTGAGAAATGTTCACACGAGAGCCTGCAGGAAGAACTCGCTGACGCAGATCAGCGGTGAAGGAAGAGCTATAAGCCACCGAATAATCGCACCGCGCAGAGACGAGAGGTGTAGCAGCACGGCATGAAAGGTGGAAACAACAAAGCATGCTAGGACTGCAAGCCAATGAATGCACAGAATGACTCGATCCACGAGTTTCCATCCGGACCCGTTCCTCACGTAACTCCCTCGATGCTCCTCTTCTCCCTGCAGCCCTGCAGAGGAGCTCAGCTTAGGCTCGGAGGAGATGGAGAAGAAAAGCCTCATTATTCTGAGCAATGTGACCAAAAATCAGGTGGCCTTTAAGGTGAGTAGCGCGCGTGTGTGTGTGTGTGTGTGTGTGCCTGCGCTTGCGTTTAAGGTGCACCCGCTACAAGGATTTGGCTGATGGTTCTGTTCTGGTGTCTCCACAGGTCCGCACCACCGCACCGCAGAAGTACCGGGTGAAGCCCAGCAGCAGCTGCTGTGAAGCGGGGGCGTCGGTGGATATAGTGGTGTCTCTACATGGAGGTACAAAGTAGAGCTCTGCAAACGGTTCTGGTCCGAGCGGCCACATGGAACGGACTCGAACCCTCACATGGAACGGACTCGAACCCTCATGGAACGGACTCCAACCCTCACATGGAACGGACTCGAACCCTCACATGGAACGGACTCGAACCCTCACAAAGGGACACTTTAATTCAAGAGCGATTTATAAACTCCGCCAGGCGGAATGCGAGTTCAAAGTCAGCTGTCGGTTCTGATGTTCTGCACATGACTCAGAGGAATCAGGATTATATTGCCCCCCCCCCCCACCAGCTTTTATATGCTTGCTTTTCCCCCACTAATGTCTTGTCTTGCGCTAGATTTGTTAACAGTTTGGATTTATCAATAATAACATAATAGCTTCCATTAACGTTTTCTTTTTTCATGCAGGTTCTCAGGCGTCTCCCCAGGACAGATTCTTGGTTATGGCTGCTGAGATGGAAAGCGCCGTATCGCAAGAGCTCGCACAGTTCTGGAGAGAAGTACCGAAAACCAAGGTCATGGAACACAGGTGTGTCTGCGCTGACCTTTCACCCTCGTCTGACACTGGGGGGGGGCGGGGGCTCTCTTTGTTCACTGCTGGGTCTGTAGACCTGCATTCATCGGGCTGTGCCCCTTCCTCAGGTTGCGCTGTCATGTTCTGGAGAGGGCTAAACCCGCACCGAGTCTTTTCAGAGAAAATTCTGTGGAGTCCGAGACCAACGAGCAACAGGAACTAAACACGGCGGTGAGTTCACGGAGGACGAGCCGCGGCCGCTCATTCACGCGGCGTCTGTTCGCATGGATACTCCTCGATCCAGGATGTCATGCCTGAACACGGTCGGGTGAACATCAATGAATGCATGTTCACCAGAGATCCTCACGAGTCGTGGTTTGCACGTCGGGTCAGTCATGCTTGGGATGAGCTTTCTCATAATTATCGTCACTCCTTTGTTTAGCGTCGCCGGCGCGTTCTCGCCTCTGACTTTAGCATTCCGCTGCATAAATGTGAGACTGGCTTCCTGGCAGCGACTCGCTGAAATCATTCCTGAACAAATAGCTGCTCCGTTTCGTTGCCGACATGAAACTCCTGATTACATCCCAGCCGTCCTCCACTCGCTACTGGTTACAGAAATGAAGCCTTAAAAGCTTAAAAGCACCAGTTGTCATCGTTTTACTTGTTTCTGCATGAAACACATTTAATATCTACTGAATATGTGTCTGTGGATGTTTTACGTCGAGTCTGTGTGCTTAAGATGAGTTTGTTGTCCTTCTGCGTGAGAACGGGATCCGTCGCTGGCTTTCATTAAACGACAATAAGTCACTGAACCGGTGTTTGTTCCCCCCCCCCCCCCAGCTCATGCGAGTGATGGCCTGCAGTTCCCGGCTGGAGGAGAAGCTGAACGCGTGTCTGTGGCAGCAGAAGGTCCTCGTCGGCTTGGTGCTGACCCTCGTGATGCTCAACCTGCTGTGGCTCTTCCAGCTGGGGGCTTCCCAGCAGCCATCTTGACCAGCAGAGGGACGCCTGACATGAACCCCCTCTTCCTCCTCTTCCTCCTCTTCCTCCTCCTCACAGGCTGCTGCTACGGAGGCGAGGAGGGCTGCCGCTAGGGACCTGTGAGTGGCTGTGGCGTCGCTATAGGAACAGAGAGTACAACAGAGACACTTTAAAGACTGAGGCATCAAATCAACACTGTTTTTGTTAAGGCTGATGATGATCGATAAAAGTGTATTTATTGCAAAAGATAGTATTTTTGTGATCATATTGTATGTTTTTTTTCATTGCAGTAATATAAACAACAGTAAATAAATACTCACCAATTTATTAAAGTTTGTCGTTTTTATTTGAGCATTAATAGAAACTACAGCGGCTCCTGTTCCGCTAACGTGCGCTCTCTTAATAAACTCATTACCGGTAGTACGATGTGAAAACAAGGAAGTGTCTGAACCCCCCCCCCCCCCCCCCAGACCAGAAGGAGCGAGAGGAAATCTCTGTCCGTTTGTTTCAACCCAACGCTGGCAGACTAAAATTACCAAAGCAATTACTGCAGGAAGAAGGGAGGGGGGGGGGGGGCAGGGGGGGGCACACAACCCAACTGTGGCCTCGTTCTCTTATCTGTAACTAGATCCTGCTCGGAGCCAGGGAATGATCACAACTTGTTGTTCTGATGTGTAAACTAAGGTTGTCGAGCGTCGCCGTTTGCAGGAGGCGGAGCCTGCTCGACGCAACCAGGACGAGTCATATCTAAGGGTCCGAACAGTGGACCCTGTTGGTTGCCTCAAGCCGGTCGTTCCCGGAGGGTGGCCTTTCGTTGTTTGTTCTGGAGCTCATTCTATTCTAGTGAAGCGTCGTGGTTCCCTCGTCCTGGGAGAGCATCCCCAGTAACGGCTGTTGGTAGACGGAGTGGGAGAGCCTGGTGCGTCTCAGCTGGTGCGTCTCAGCTGGTGCGTCGGGTGTTTGGGTTCTCCCAGTGTCTGAGTGGGTTCCCCCCGGGTTCTCCGGCTCGCTCTCCCCCTCCAAAAACATGGATCCAGGTGAAAAGGAGTCTCTTCTTTGAACATGAATGCGCTGAGTCATTTAGAACCATGCAAATGCCATGCAAATATACGGTTTATGTATATATACAATGTACACAGTGCGTATTACCAGTTTTTAATGAGTGCATTATAAACAGTAGAAATCACATTTCATATAAAAAAAACATGATTTAACTATTATTTACTATTATCATCATTGTCCCTTGTCCTAGAGGACACATTTATTTAAAATAATGAACACACGGCATCAGGAAGAGCAGCGCTGCTGCAAAGCTACACGCGTATATGAATGCAGAGGCTTGTATAATAAGAAAAATATTAGTTTAGCATATAAAATCTTATTAAACATTCATTTTGCAAAGTATATTAAACCTTATGAGAAAAGATTCTGATTTAAAAAATGCACATCTTAATGTTTGTGAATATTTAATGATAAAAAAAAGTTGCTGAAAGACTTTAAAGTTCTCACATAAAAGTTAATATTGATATTGAGAATTGGATTATAACAAAAGAAGAAGAGACTTAATCATACCATTTCAGCCATGAGCCGCGGTTTTGTTCGCAACGCTGTACAAGTGCGCCCCCTGCTGCCGGCGCAGGGAAACGCTTCCTGCGCGTCAGCTGCTCAGTGGCTCTGAATGGTAGAGAAGATATTCTTTCACCTCTGCAGGAAGGTGAAGCTTGTGAATCTCAGCCAACCTCTGCTTGCCCAAAGTTTTCCTGATGTGCAACCGACAGAGCTGCATCAGAGGAGACACTCCTGGGCAGGTAGCAGCGGAGAAGCAGGAGTCACGACCGGCACGTGTTTAGTAATGGGGGGGGGCCCTCACGACGATGCTATACTTGTTGAGTACCTCCTTGTCTCAGCAGCCGCGCCACCAGGCTGTCAGGGGGGGCGAGGTCCAGCGGGTGTTTGCCCTCGTTGTTCCTCAGGGAAGGTGCGGCCCCGTGGTCCAGCAGGATGGACACCAACTCGGGGTTGGACAGACGAGTCGCTGTGTGCAGCGGGGACTCCCCAGACGCACAGTTGTTCACACTAGCACCTGAAAGAGCAGGGACAGACAGACGATGTCCTCACATCACCAGGAGCTGTGGACTTTGTCCCGCAGAGCGTCAGTCATGTCTTCGCTGCTGCAGGTCATGCAATCTTGAATCAGCAGCCTTTGGTATTCTGGCATGGAAGTAATCTATTACAAGCAACAGTCCAGCGTTGAAAATGATATTATTCAACAGGTGGCGCTAGCGTTCCCCTTAGCACAATCTGAGCATTGACGAATTGTCAAAATGCAAAGTTTCAGCTTTTACACATTATGCAGGCGATGCATGAATGTGTTTGTTTGTTTACCGAGTCGGAGCAGCTTTTTCACGGTACCCAGATGCTGATTGGAGCAGGCGACATGAAGCGGGACACCTGATTGGCTGATGTGCTGGTCCACGTCTGCGCCGTGCTGAACGAGAGGCTCCAGGCACTCGGTTTGACCTGGACAGAGTGACATCACGATGAGGTCAGAGCTTTGAATCCTGGGGGGGGGGGGGTCCCACCTTTTTCTGCCGCCCTGTGGATCGGAGAGCTGGAGTGGCTGATTCCCGACGGGCTCCCTCCGTGTTGAAGGATCAGGGACACGCAGGACACGTGTCCCCGGGCACACGCCTCTGACAGAGGAGTTTCTCCACCCACGGTGGAGCTGTTCGCCTGATGGGGGGGGGGGGGGGGGGGGTACATTTGTGTTAATTAACAGACATCAGGCGATGCAGGCGTTCGCTTGCTGCATGGTTCTCTGTGCTGACTGCCTGATTTTTATTACAGCGTTTTCTCAGCTGTCATGGCTGCCGTCCTCCACCCACCAATGCCGGAGAGCAGGGAACCACGACCTTGCGGGTCATGAGGGTTTTGTGAAATCAGCAGGAATCAGACATAAAGCGATCTTACCCGCGGGACGTATATAACCGGGTCATACGTGAGCAGGGAACCACGTCCTGTCCTGTCCTGTCCTGTCCTGTCCTGTCCTCCTGTGGCGAGTCTCACTGTCTGTGCAGCGTTTCATTACCCTCGCCGAAGCGGAGGCGAGGGTATTGCAATTGGGTGCGTTTGTTTGTCTGTCTGTTTGTTTGTATGTCTGTTTGTTTGTCTGTCTGTTTGTTTGTTTGTCTGTCTGTTTGTTTGTCAGTCTGTTTGTCTGTTTGTCTGTTTGTCTGTTTGTCTGTTTGTCTGTCCGAGTGCATAACTCAAAAACTAGTAACCCAATCGACTTGAAATTTTTACACAAGCAAGGTTCTGTCCATGGCTCGGTCCTCCCCGAGAATGGTGTTGATCCAGATCTGGATCCAGATTCTAGAATTATTTTTACATCTGGAATCGTGCCTGTGCTGTAAACTGCCACGTTAAGAGGGAGGGACACGAATGGCATGATGGGAAAAAGAGTCCAGAAGATGGCTTGTAGTACATTCCGGAGCAGCAAGCTAGAGCAGGTTTGGCCCCTCTGATCCGGAAGCCCTGTTTACTGTCTCACAAGATCCAATAGTCTATTGGAGGCGGGGTCTGCAATCTCTGATTGTCGTTTTCTAGTTTGTTAATGTGTTACTGTGCGTGTCTGTCTGTGTGTGTTTGGTAAATCTCTAACTAACATGAAATAACACAAAGCAAACCCCCCAACAATGATTTGCAGATGATCAGAGCAGGAACGTGTAAAAACTTCATCTTATATCCAGAAGACGTTTTCTTACTGACATTTGCTCCCTTTTCCACCAGAAGTTTGGCACAAGCCACGTGTCCCTGCATGCAGGCTCCATGGAGGGGGGACACCCCGTCCAGAGTGCTCAGGTTGACGCATGCACCCTGTGAAAAAGAGTGGAGCACAAGCGGAGCTGCATGCTCAAACACCGGGCTTCAGACCGACAACCCCTCTCCTGTAATTGTGTGTTCTTTGACGCCTCACCTGTGCGATGAGTCTCTGCAGGGCGAGGAGACGTCCATTAAAGGCGGCGTCGTGAACCGGAGACCAGTCGGATTCCACATCTGAAGTTAAACCGGCAGTCACACAAACTGAAGCTCTGTGAAGCTCTAGAGCTGCAGCGGGATCAGAGACTCACCGCTCATCAAAGGGTTGGAGAAGAACACAGCCGTCCCACTTTGACATGGAGACTCATGCGGCGGCTCGTTGCCCTCAGCAAACATCACGGTGGAAAGTTACACACAAAGAAACGTCGCTTTATCGCCCAGTCGATTTGGCTCCGTGCTGAGACCCCGTCCGGACCGTCCCTCAGACCTTAAAGACGCTCCGTCCGTCCCCCATCTGGTTTCAATAGAGCTGCCGTGATGCAACTTCCTCCCGAACAAAACGTCTCTATTCAGGAAACGGGCTGCGTGAGCGTCACGAGGAGCCGCCGGTTCAGCAGGTCTGTAATTTGTGTGTAATTTGACACTGTGCATCCACACCCATCCTCTCCAGCAGGGGACGGGCGGCGTCCGGACGGGGACGAGTCAGACGAAGGGAAATGACTCTGCTCAAACACAGAACCGAGACCTGACTGGTTTAGTGGCTCGAAACGAGTTCCACCAGTTAAGAACAGAAGTCTGTCCCCGTCTGACTGGACGCTCCTCGTGGGACAAGCTGGTCTGTCCTCAAATAAAATCACATTTAAGTGTTTGTAGCGTGTCCTTTCTCATGAAAAATGTTTGTCCAACTACCTGCGTCTCCCCCTCGTCCCCAAGGCTGTCTCCAAGGCTGCCCCCGTGTCTCCAAAGATGTCCCCCTCGTCTCCAAGGCTGCCCCCCGCATCTCCAAGGATGTCCCCCTTGTCTCCAAAGATGTCCCCCTCGTCTTCAAGGCTGCCCCCTTGTCTCCAAGGCTGTCCCCCTCATCTCCAAGGCTGTCCCCCTCGTCTCCAAAGATGTCCCCCTTGTCTCCAAGGCTGTCTCCCTCGTCTCCAAGGCTGCCCCCTTGTCTCCAAAGATGTCCCCCTTGTCTCCAAGGCTGTCCCCCTTGTCCCCAAGGCTGTCCCCCTCGTCTCCCAGGTTGTCCCCCTCGTCTCCAAGGCTAGGAGAGTTCCCCGTTTGGGCAGAGAGTGTCTCTGCTGATGGTTCTGCTGACTAAGTGATGCACCAGAGCCGTTTGCTGCTGATTGTGAAACATCTGGCCTGAGAGGGTCCAAATCGAGGCTCTAAATAGATCAGTGGATAATAAGCCTTTTATGTATGCCATGAATGGATCTTTTGGTTGGGGGGGGGTTACAGCCTCAGGTCTTATCTTGGGGTCTTGGAACCATCGACTGTGAGCGGGACAAGCATCGAGGATGCCGTGTTGATCCGTCATGGAGGAGAGAGAGGAGCTGTAAGACAACGAGCTTCATGTAGAGCTTTAGAGCCTTAGAGCTTTAGAGCTTTAGAGCTTTAGAGCAACGCTCTGCTGCTTTCAGGTCTTTCTGCCTGACTGATCTTAACGAGACAACCTGGTCCAGCTCCAAACCGTCTCCAGACGTCTGTCTCAATCCAGATTAGTCTCCTCTCCTCTCCTCTCCTCTCCTCTCCTCTCCTCTCCTCTCCTCTTCCCTCCTCTTCTCTGTTGTTTTTTTAATCCATTCGCTGCATCGCGTATAAACTGCGTAAAACACGCAGCAGCTTGACGCAACTGGCGCTGATTCCACGTCACGCCACGTCACACAGCATTCCTTTGTCGGCTCGTTGCGTTGCGGCTCAGTGAAACCAGAACTGCGCGGATTAAATGGAAGCGCATGACGGCCCGACCCCGTGATGTCCCCGAGCTGGGCCGTGCACCGAGTCCTTTCCTCTCCTCCTCGTCTTCCTCGTCTTCCTCCCATCGCCGCGTCCCGCTGTCTCCATGGCATCCCCCCGGCTGGAGACGTTCTGCTGCCCGAACCGGGATCCGGCGACCGAGTTCGTGGTCCGGTTCCAGCCAGAGCTGTTCGCGGGGTTGGGTTTGGGGAGTTCCGCTCTGAGCTTCTTCTTTGCGCTTTTACAACTTCTGCCCAAACGCAGGGGGTACAGGCGGGTCGGGCAGTACCCGCTGCCGAGGCCCGCGTCCTCCTCGCGGATACTCTTCATCATCAGCCTGTGTGACGTCATGGGATGCGCAGGTACAGAACGAACACCTGACACGTGTGACGGGCGGTCGCTGCAACGCGGCGTTGCGCGTTGGCGCTTATTACGCACGCAGATATTTAACTTTTTGCATGTTGGCGCTTATTACGCACGCAGATATTTAACTGTTTGCATGTTGGCGCTTATTACGCACGCAGATATTTAACTTTTTGCATGTTGGCGCTTATTACGCACGCAGATATTTAACTTTTTGCATGTTGGCGCTTATTACGCACGCAGATATTTAACTTTTTGCATGTTGGCGCTTATTACGCACGCAGATATTTAACTTTTTGCATGTTGGCGCTTATTACGCACGCAGATATTTAACTTTTTGCATGTTGGCGCTTATTACGCACGCAGATATTTAACTTTTTGCATGTTGGCGCTTATTACGCACGCAGATATTTAACTTTTTGCATGTTGGCGCTTATTACGCACGCAGATATTTAACTTTTTGCATGTTGGCGCTTATTACGCACGCATATATTTAACTTTTTGCATGTTGGCGCTTATTACGCACGCAGATATTTAACTGTTTGCATGTTGGCGCTTATTACGCACGCAGATATTTAACTGTTTGCATGTTGGCGCTTATTACGCACGCAGATATGTAACGTATAACTTTTCTTTGCGTTGAACTACATCCAGCTGTCCAACCGGAAAGCATTAGGCAGCATTTAAATGTGATCCACCGCCGGAGAAGAGAACCTCGTTTTAATCATCCGCTGCTTGCTCAGAGACAGTAAAACTTTAAACGGCAACGCGAGAAAGACAAGCCTCCCCCGCGGTTAGCTTCGCGTGTTTTCGACACGCACACTCGTGAATTAGCTCATTGCTACACAAAAGAATGAGTCACGGGGATCTTGCGTTGCGTGAAAGCTGAAATGACTCATAATAACGGAACCCCGTTTTTCTTTTTCCTGCAGGCACATGTGGATTTGAACGCAGCATCGTTAAAGCAGTAGTTACAGTTTTAATTGCGTTCATCTTTGGTTCGCTGCCCCCCCCCCCCCATCCCGGTGAGGGCAGATGACGTCACGCGTGTCAGGTGTACTTAGCGCCCAGTGAGCTATATGAAACACTTCAAACCAATAAAATGCTTAACGGAGGGAAATCTGCATCACATTAACATTCTGGGGGGGCTATTTCCCCATGTGGCAGTGAAGTAGTAGGAAATGGAAACACCCTCATGAAACGCACCTGGTGGGGGGGGGGGGGGGGGGGTATTACCATGACATAACCTGCTATTCAAAGGATATAAACAAACAAAGTGCAGCCTTTTTGCACGCATTACTCACTTTGTCCTCTTCCTGCATCCGTGTGTTGTCTCTCTCTCTCTCTCTCTCTCTCTCTCAGGTATCATTGTGAGGTCATCCGTGTGTTGTCTCTCTCTCTCTCTCTCTCTCTCTCAGGTATCATTGTGAGGTCATCCGTGTGTTGTCTCTCTCTCTCAGGTATTATTGTGAGGTCATCCGTGTGGCTGGGCCTGCCAAACGTTGCCGACCGCATCTCAGCGGCCAACGGCACCGACGTCGGGCCAGAGGCCTTCTGCGTCAGCACGGCGGTACGTGGAGGGCAGCCAGTCGTCCTGTCTGGTCCTGAAGACGTTCTGATTCAGCTGCTGTGATGCACGAAGACATGGACGTACCTGCATGAAGACATGGACGGGCGGAGACTCCCCCATTACTCCATGTTTAATGATTCTAGTGTTGTTTTTCTGTTCCAGATGTGGATCCAGCTGTTTGTCAGTGCCTCGTTTTGGTGGACGTTCTTTTACGCCGTTGACGTCTTCCTGGTGGTGAAGACATCTGCAGGACTCAGGTGCTCTGAACCTCACATGCCATTTGGCGCCACACACACACACACACACACACACACACACACACACAAATATGTAGCACAGGGCTTTAAACTGTCGAGTCTGATGCTTCTTCCACAACTCCATTTACAACACGGTGGTCTGAAAGTCGGATCGCCACGGTTCACGTCTTGTGTTTCGAGCCCCCCCCCCCCCCGACGCTACATTCCTTGCAGATATCATCTTTCACACACAGAACTGAGGCCGTGAGCTCGGCCTCATGACTCGTTTCTCTCGCCAGCACCATTATCCTCTACCACACGATCACATGGGGTCTGGCCGTGCTGCTGTGCATCGAAGGCGTGACCATGCTGTACTACCCGTCCATCTCAGAGTAAGACTCTTTGTTCCTCCACACGAGGACAGCTCGTCTGTGCACGTCCGTGCACGTCCGTGTCAACGCGACTCCCACTGCATGCTGTTCTGCTGTTGCTTCTGATGCAGCTGCGAGCGAGGCCTCGAGCACGCCGTCCCGCACTACGTCACCACCTACGCACCGATGCTGCTCGTCTTCCTGGCCAATCCCATCTTCTTCAACCGGACCTTGTCTGCAGGTCAGGTCTCCAATCTCTCAAACAGGAAGTTGTGCGTCAGGTCAGACATGAACTGTACGTGCGCTGGAATGTCCCCAACATGTCTCTCCTCCTTCCAACGCAGTGACGTCTTTGCTAAAAGGACGACAAGGAATCTACACGGAAAACGAGCGGCGTCTGGCCAACGAGATAAAAATACGCTTCTTTAAAATCATGCTGGTGTTCTCTATTTGGTACGTCACCCAGAATGATCTCATTAAAGACGTTGTTTTCTTCAGAAGATTGGAACCACTTTACTCCACGTACTGAAGCGCACTGAGTAGCATGTTATAATCGGTTTGATCATGCTGCGCTTTCACGAGGTGCCTTGTTCCCAACCGTCTCCAGGCCAGCCTCGGTTCATTTAGTTTGTTGCTTGCGTGGCGGCTTCACGGTGACAAGAAGACATCCGGGAGGAAAGCCACATGTTGTTTTGACACTTCTTTGTGGGATGCAACGTCTTTACAGGACCACAGTGTGAACGCAGGTTTAGTTTGACTTAAACATCTGGGCTGTATTCATTTTGGTACTAAATGGTAGCGCCGAGGCGGCTCGGTGGCGCAGTGGTAAGCACTGTTGCCTCACAGCGAGATGGTCGCAGGTTCGTCTCCGGCTTGTGGCCATTCTGTGAGGAGTTTGCATGTTCTCCCCGTGTCTGCGTGGGTTCTCTCCGGGTTCTCCGGCTTCCTCCCACCTCCAAAAAACATGCAGCCTAGGCTGATTGGTGACGCTAAATTGCCCATAGGTGTGAGTGTGTGTGTGGCTGGTTGTCTGTCTCTGTGTTGCCCTGCGATGAACTGGCGGCTTGTCCAGGGTGTCCCCTGCCTCTCGCCCATTGACTGCTGGGATTGGCTCCAGCTTGGCCCGTGACCCGATAGCGGAATAAGCGGTTAGAAAATGAAATGAAAAAAAAAACAAAAAATGGTAACGCCGACCGAGAGCAATCGAATTTTCGCAGCGCTTTAAGTTTTGCATGTGACATTCCCTGTTCTAGATTCAAACTCGACTTGAATGGATTTCTTTATTTCACGGGAGCGAATCGTTGCCGAATGGATTTAAAACGGGCTGATTTGCGTCGCTTATGTTTAGCTGGATTCCCAACATCGTCAACGAGAGTCTGCTCTTCTACCTGGAGATGCAGGCGGATATCAGCGGCCCCGGTTTCAGGGACATCAGAAACGTAGCCCTCATCACATGGTTCATCATGGTGGGTGGAAGCTTTCATCGTGCAGGATGAAGAGCTCTCGTTGTAGAAATGCCTGCATGCCTTACGCTCCTCTCCATCTGGACTCCTTCAGGCGATTCTGAACCCGATGCAGGCTTTCCTCAACACGCTGGCCTTTCACGGCTGGACGGGCTTTGATGTGGACTTCAGCCTGCAGCGGAGGCGGGAGCTGGCCTGGGACTCGGTTACCACTTCAGGGCCTAATGCTGCGGGACAGAACCCCCTGGTGGGGTCGACTCTGCTCTACCAGAGTCACGTCCAGGAAGCCAAGAAGAGCTCCGTGGGCAACGGGCAGCCCCACTCGGACGGGGTCAGTGCCCTCTCGGAAGGTAACGGGGCTTTCAGTGGCTGGTGAGGCTCTGGAGTTCACCCCCCCCATCAGCATCCTATAATATGTGTGGGGCCGTCTGATCATGGAGGCCCTCCTCTGAGTCCTTTTGGATGATAGATCACAATGGAAAATGAATCAATGACACGCATTATGGGAAAGCCATGCAGAATCGTCTTTAATCTAGTTTCTCTTTGCTGCTCTGAAGTATAGTAGCATGAAATCACATTCTGCATCAGGTGTGTTTCTTTTATTGCTATCCTTCTGCATATTCCAGAATGCACAGTAACATGGTGTTTTTTTTTTTTTTTTTTACTGAACAGCTTCAGAATGTGTGCAAATTGTGACCTTCTGCACTGAAAAATGTCCACCCTGCAGAAATGACCATTTATCTGTCAATCAGTGCACAAAAAAGGACAGGCTTATCAATGGAGTAACAAACAGCATGATCACCAGTGACTTTCACTTATCTTGTCCTGCCAGGTTCAGAGTCGAGCACAGTTGAACTCCACATTTCCGGCGAGCTACGGGACGACGCTGATGACGAGTCCCTGGAGAACTCGGTGAAGCACTCGGAAGGCTGATCCTCCACCTTCGTTTGGTGACAATGTTCCCTACGAGTTACTTTTTACATTGTCTCCTCTGACCTGTGGAGATTTTCTCAGATCCGAACTGGCCTTTTGATTTCATTTCTTTCTTTAAACCCTTTCTTTTCCTGTCATTTCCACATTTAAACGCTATCAGCATCGGATCAAACGTGCAGCCGCAAAGTCGTTAGTTGGAATTAAACAGAAATGTTCTTCTAGGTTGACGCTTGAAAGGGTCTCCTGGTAAAGTCATTGAATTAGATGCTGGTTTGTGATGCACACGCTATAAAGCGCTTTATAAGCACAACTGTATGTGATTTAACGTTAATGCAATTCTACCTGTTCATATTTTTGCAAAAGAAAAATTCGATATTAAAGACACAATATTGAAATATATTTTGTCACCGTCATTCTTACTGCCAAGGTGTATAGAACATTTTCAGACAAACACAATTTCAGACACTTTCTGATATCAAAATAGAGTGATTTATTATTGAGCCACTGAATGACTTCCCCGAAACATGTGACCCCCACCCTGGACCAGGGCGCAGGAGAGACAGAAGCCGTCCCAGCGCCTGCTCCGTACTGGTCTCCTCCGCATGCCAAGAAAGGCCTCAGTCTGACACAGACAATAATGGCTCTCAACCGAAGTCAGAAAATAACAAACCATCCATTAGAAGGTCCAGCGTTTGGGATTTAGTGGCCTCGAGCTGCTAAGACCGCAACCAACTGAACACCCCTCCTTCCTAAGGTGTAGGAGAACTTGCAGGGGCCAAAAACTGTGTTTTTGTGCATTCCGAGCTGCTATCAAAAGATGGCCGACTCTGGAAGAGGACCGGCTCCCTCTGTTGATGTGAAAGGATCAATCAGCGGCTACAAAAGCAGTCATTATTAAAAAATAAAAAGAGGCCCTTCACTTTCAGCAAAATTTGCTTGATGGCCAATTACGAAAAGTGCACAAAAATCAAATCAAAGCGGTGGTGAGCGTCTGAAGATTCCGCCTTTGTCTTAGCGGAGGAAGGCAGGAGACGACCTGGATGACGTCACATCCGATCAGCTGGTCACCCTCGGGACAAAGTCCGGACTGAATTTTAAGAAACTTGTTCAGAGGAAAGAACCAAAGAGAAAACATGAAGTTAATTTTTACTGGAGCGGTTATCTGGCCCGATGACTTTCCCCTCCTGCGTCTGAAGTTCACCAGAGAATTCACCCTTTTCACTGAAGAACACGAAGAAACGGCACAAACAGCTGACCAGACGCACGCTTGATGCAGAGCGGTCTCCGGGCGCATCGTCAGCAGAGGCGCGGCAGCGCCGGCCGTTAATGAGCCCCTTCAGGGTGGCAATAAAGTGTATAGAAACACATATACACAGTATATACGTCTGTGTATTAATCTAATTTACATATCTTTACATTGTTAAATTTACATCCGAAAGGGAGAATATTCTCTTCGTAAACAACACTTTTCACATCTCGTCTACAAGATGACCTTTTGTGACCTTGAGTGGATGGAGCAGGTCGGAGGAGGACAGTTCGTGAGCCAGCTTCTCGTTCGCTTTTAAACGCGAGCTGAGCACTAATCTTTTCGCGGCACATTCAAATGTGATTTTAAACAGTTCTTCTGTGGAGAAAGAAAGTGCTCTTCACACTATTCTCCGCTCGGAGGCTCAGCATCCCGTCGCCGGGCGACGCCCGGAGGTTCAGCATCCCGTCGCCAGGCGACGCCCGGAGGCTCAGCATCCCGTCGCCAGGCGACGCCCGGAGGTTCAGCATCCCGTCGCCAGGCGACGCCCGGAGGCTCAGCATCCCGCAACACTGGTTCAGAGGAATCCGTCACCTTTTCACAGCCAAACACGTGCGTCTCATTAACGCTTTCCTCTGTGTAAAACCCATCACTGTGTTAACAGCGGGAGGAGGGGCGGGGGGAGGGGGGGCGGTGGTCCGGAGGATGACGCCACTTCCTCATTAGAAACCTTTTAAAACATGGATGCACCCAGGGCGTTGGATTCGGTCCAGTCTTCTTAGCCGGATTCCAGAGTTTCAAACATGTGTATCATAAAAATAAAACCCCCACACATGGACAAACTGCACTGAAGTCAGCAGCTGCTGCAGCCCGCCCCCCCCCCACCCCGGGGAAGGGGGTTTCCTTCTTGAACAACGAGTTTGTCTGCTGACGTCAGAAGCAGGCAAGTTGCTGCACATTCCAGGATTCACCAACGAGCCTCCGGTCTGCTATTTCCGGAGATCAAGAACACAAACCTGGAGGTAAAGAGCGAAGCAGCATGAACGACACGCAGCCGTTTGTGTATTCAGTCCTCCCGGGTACAGAGTAACGAAGCGTTGCTTACCGAGCCATCCGACGCGCTCGCACCGACTTTGTCCCCGATGCTGTTCCAGCACACCTCGAAGATGCCCCCGGTGCCCCTGTAGCTGTACACCAGGGCTCCGGTCTGCACAGACACACCAATGGCCGCCGCCACTTAGCTTCCATCGTCACGAGCCGGCTCCCGTTTAAAGCAGAGGCTTACCGTCGTGTTCCAGATGTGGACGCACTTATCGAAGGATCCGCTGGCCAGGTGGCGGCCGTCGGGGCTGAACGCCACGCTGTAGACGGGCTCCTGGTGCTTGGTCAGCGTGTGGATGCAAACGCCACGCTCGACGTCCCAGAGACGCACCGTCGAGTCAAACGAGGCGCTGTGGGCGGGGAGAAGGGGGGGGGGGGGGAGGTTATCTGCTGGTCAGAAGCTGATATTTCTGTATCTGTGATGAGCCTCCACCGGAATAATTAGCACAACTTCTTTGAAGCCATTTCCTACGTGAAGCGTCTTTGTGCTTCTGACCGCTTCAGGAATCCGGATGCATGATGTCACAAACTGGACATTTTAACTTCATCTTATACCAAACCATAAATTCTCTTTTTGGCTGGACAGCCATGATGGGTCGAACCCGACATTCCTGCGTCTGCCGGCGCAGCCGCAATGCGTTTGTGGGAGTTCAACATTTCTCTCTGGCTTTGGGGAGGAGCTTCACCCTCAACTCGGGTTCCAGCCTGTTAAGCCACCTCCTCCAGTTGGCTTGGACAGGGCGTGGCCTTGGTCGGAACCGGAGAC